>NC_133342.1:8044200-8234200 GCF_030506205.2 Paramisgurnus dabryanus | reverse complement strand
AGGTGATAAAAACTTGTATAAATGTATTTGTTCTGCTGAATACAAAAGAAGATATTTTAAAGAATATCAGATCTGAGGCACCATTGACTTCCAGGAGAAAATAATACTATGGAAGTGAATGATGCCCCAGACCTGTTGGATTAATAAAACATTTCCAAAATATTTTCATTTGTTTTCCACAGAATAAAGAAATTTATAAAAGTTTGGAACAACTAGAGGTTAGTAAATGATGATGATCGAATTTTAATTTTTCAGCGAACTATCCCTTTAAATTCTCGTTTTTCAATACAAGTTTTTTCATATGGTGCTTTTCCATTGCATAGTACCCCACGGTAGTGATGGGAGAAATGAAGCTTTTCAAAGCTTTGAATCAATTGAACCAATTGCTTCGTAAATTGATTCAGATTTTCGAAGCGTTCGAAACACCACACACGCTGGCGTCACCTGCTGGTCAAAATAGTGTAAAAGCAGCAAGATCCATCCAAACATTTGACACTTTTTACAAAATAATAGCAAGATTGTTCAAAAAATATGTTTTTAAGAAAAATACATTATTTAATTTAATTAAGACATAATTAAAAGTGTATTCTGTTTTTAGTTTAATTTATTGTGATCAACTCCCCCTAGTGGTGAATCGTCGGATTTTCGAAACGTTTCAAAACAGTTATGACGTAATGAAGCCTCGTTTGCTAAAATCACGTGACTTCGGCCAGTTTGAAACAAGCTCCGAACCAATGATTCGAAACAAAAGATTCGTAAATGTTTCGTAAATGAAATCGCCCATCACTACCCCACGGTTTGGTTTGGGTCGGGCCAGCTTACTTTTGTGAGCTTTCCCATTGGGTGCAGTACGTAGTACCCGATACTTTTTTCGTACCACCTCGGTCGGGGTTCCAACCGACCCGAGCTGACAAAACGTGATGCGAAAACCCTGTAGATCACTGATTCATCTGAGAGAATCGTCACTACCAGCGTCATCGCTATAATGTAAAAGATTAGCTTTACCTTCATGCTAGCTTGCGCTGTCTCAAGCAAACATATTGTCATCTGTGCTCTGCTATAAGTTCCCAAATTCCCTTTTAGTGATGAAAAACATCCACAGGTTGTGAATCAGGAACACCACAGTTTTTCCAGAATTGCAGTTTGTGGCGGAACATTCGTGACGCGCACGTCTGCATATATGCTTAAATGCAGCTTAAATGAGGCTCAGTGGAGCGCGTCGAAATACGCCACAGGTGTTTGTACAGAAACTGTCATGTGAGACAGAGGTCGTGATAAACGCGATATGCAAACATCTATTTGTGGTGGCCAATTAAAATTTTTTGGTGGACTTAGAAATGAATAAATGTATGGGAATGTACAACGACGCTCTCACTTGTATGATGTCACAGCAGTAGGCATTGCAAAATAATGACACGCCTAAAATCCCGCTCACTCCGAAGTGTTACTAAACTTGATGGAAAAGCTAACCAAGCCAAAGTGAGGTGACCTGACCCAAACCGTGATGTACTATCCGATGGAAAAGCGCCATTAGATATTTCAAATTGACTTTGTGAATACATCAAGTCATTATATATACCTCTGGAGTCTAAATGCTCGATGTTAGTGGTGTCTTCTTTAGGGGCTAGGTGCGGAGGAAATGGGAAGGCCCCATGAAGAGCCATGAGGCTCGCACCTGCTCCCAGGGTCAGTCCCGAGGGGTGTTGTGTAAGAGGGAAACCTTGGGCATGATGGGAAAGATGCTGGAACTGTTGTTGCTACGAGCAGAGAGAAAACATTTTGAAATGATCTGAAACATTACATTATTAGTAGTACAATGACATCATGCCCAAAAACTAGTGAGCTGCACTGCTGTCCGCCATCTACACTGCCGGGTGTCTCCGTGCACATTACTACTCTCTTTATCCACCATCTTTCCACTGTGCTCGTTGCAGTGCATTATGGGATTACCTTCTGTAAAGGCACGTATCAGTAACAGATTACCAGGAACAAATCTTTCACATCAGTCGTGTGTACCCCTTAGCCCATAACCCTCCAAAGCTAAGTATGGCTGTATCGTGATAAAGCAGTAACTGATTATGCTGATTAAGTACTAACTTGTGAAACTCTCCTAACGCTTGATTAATCAAGAGGACATTCAGACTCACCCCTATGATGGCGTTGAGTTCGGCCATGCTTACATGTTTAGATCTCTCGACTGCTTGTGCCACCTGGTGCTGATGCTGCCCCAATAAACACATACACATAAACATCAGGACACACACCAGGTGCTTTCAAATACCAGAGGAGATTACCAAAAGTAAACATTTATTGCATGCCATTCATTTTATTACATTAAAAATGTGTCTGTGAAGTTTCAGCTCAAAATACCCCACAGATCACTTATAACATCATCTCCAAAAAAGCCCCTATTTGGGTGGGAGCAAAAAACGCACTGTTTTTATGTGTGAGGCTTTTAAAATAAGTTACAGCTCCTCACTCCCTTACCAACAGACAGAGCGCGCTTTTGCTTAAAAATAGATCTGATTCCTGTGAATACAGTCTGGGACAATAGTAGCTTTAGCCACATTAGTGCTACACATTTAGAAAAGCTTTTGGGTGATTCTGCGTGATAGTTTCACGTGCTCACGCGAAACGAAACTTTAAAAAAAAATTCTGCACACGAAAGTTTCGTGTGAGCACATGAAAGTTTCACGTGAGCACATGAAACTGAACTTAATTTAATTTTTGCTCCCTTAGGGGCTTCATAAAAATGAGTGGAAACGGAAAAAAATTCAACGAGTTATTCATCTTTAAAATGATTTAGGATTTGTTGGAATCTGACAAAAAAAAGGACAGAGCAACATGTGTTTGAAGTTGACAGAGTCAGCAAAATTTAGATTTTAGTTTGGATAAAAATCAATTTAAAGATTTTTAAGGTTCAAAAACCAAATTTGTTGCATCCATACCTTAAAATCACTGATAGAAGTAATCAATTTGGCACACAAAACGTCAAAAACAATACTTTAGGAAAATTATGTTTAACTTTTTTCTTTCTTTTATTGTTTGATTGACATTGAGACAGAAAGCTTTAAGATCTTCTGTAATGCAATGATCTAATATAACGTTAAACATCAGATATTTTTCTTTAACAGTTAACCAAACATTCACTTCAGATACAACAGATTATAGGTCATACCTGCGTGAATTCTTGTCAAAACAGATATTTTTAAATCAGAAATTCTGCGTAGATGTCTATATATCGGGGTCGCGCGCATGCATCTGCACTTCTTAAATTAAGATGCTTTTTCTAGATGAGCAAAACGACCCAAGAAAATAAAACCTAAAATATCAAGTGGTTTTGTGCATAAAGCAAGCAAAAAAATCTGCCAATGGGGTAAGCAAAGAAAAATGTTTTAGATTTTTTGCTTACCCCATTGGTAGATTTTTTTGCTTGTTTTATGCACAAAATCACTTAAATTTGATATTTTTGGTCTAAAAACTACTTATTTTCCTAGGACGTTTTGCTCATCAAGAAAAAGCATCTTAATTTAAGAATTTTTAGATATTTTAACTTGAAAACAAGACAAAAATACTAAGAATTTATTTTATTGAAAATCATTTTTTGGGTGTGTGTGCATGCTCCGAATCTGTCAGTCAGTGCGAGTAAGATAGTTTTCATGTCTTATCGCTCTTAATATTGCTTTAACATCAAGCAAGTCCTGAACTTTATCTCTCTAAATAACTATTTTAACATCAAGCAGACCCTGCAATTTATTTTCTATTTCTTGCATGTTTTAAAACTGAAACCAAAATGTCAGACGCGCATGTGGATGGATGCATCTTTGTATTAGATTAAGCATTTATAGGATGGTACACCTCCCAGAAAACATACAAATAAAGATCATTTTAGATGTTTACTGAATATTTACAGCATTGGGATCGCTAGACGTGGCCTTAATGTACTTATTTTTATGAAAACCTAAATTTCAACCAAAATCAACATTTTTACTTTCTTTATCTCAAAATTAGAAAATGCGCATCTCGACTCATTTTGCCAGCACGGGTCACTTTTTTTTTTTGCATTTAATACTTGGCAAAAGGTCATTTTGGGCTTTGTATACAACCAGACTATGAGAGATTCCCAGTATTTAAAGCTCATGGCCAAACATGCAAAACTACACCTAAGGCATAACCTTCGGCTTTCATTGTGATAACCACAACCAAACAAAACAGATCTGAAAAACAGGTAAACTAAAAAGAGCCACAGACCAGACGTTTGTCTCTATGGCAGTCCTGTTGTTCCCTATAGGCATTACAATAACCAATAACCAAAACCTTTCTCTGTGCTTTCGAAAAGAACAGTATAAAATATTGATCGATGGAAGGGGTGGGTGATTTGAAGCGCTCTGTCAATGACACTTCTGTTGTAAATAATTCATGTGTAAATAGCCTGAAGGGGGTTGGGGGGGATAAATGTGTGTGTTTGCTCACCTCTTGAGACAGCAGAGGAATGATCTGTGTGCATATAGTGCTGAGACGCTTCACAATTTCAGCCTGTAAAAAGACAAACGAATCCATATTAATGAAAAAAACAATCAGGGAAAATGCATTTTTTTTACCTAAGCTATGTTAACACAACAACGATGTAGTAAAAAACGAAAGTGTTTGCATTTATGAAAAATGTCACGTGCACATGACAATGCTGTGCATTTGTGCAGATCTACAGAGATGGTTAAATCCCCTTATTGCATATGCCAGGCCAATAGATGGTGATGTTACCTTGTAAAAAAAAACATACATGAAAGACATTAAAAGCATCAATCAGTTTTGTTTGAGGTAGGTTTATTACTACACTGTAAAAAAAAATGCAGAAAAAATGCAGCATGAAGTTAAAACAACTACCGGTAAGTTTTGCAAGTCAATTCAACCTACTTTTTTAAGTTTTGACCTGTGATAAGTTGACACAAATTAAGAAATAATAATATGTTAAGTTAAAGTAACACTAACATTTTGTAAATTAAAATAAAAAACTATGGCTGGGCATAGATTAATCTAGATTAATCTCATACAAAATAAAAGTATTTTTTGCATAATATACGAGTTTGTGCTGTGTGTAAATATTATGTATTTTATCACACACACTGTAAAAAATACTTTGCTACCTTAAAATGTTTTGTTGAATCAACTCGGATTTACAAGTCATTTCAACTTACTGTTATTTATCTTGACTATTGATGAGTTGTCATAACTTATAAAATTAAGTTGACTTTTCTCAACTATATTTTATAAGTTGTGACAACTCATCTCTGTTGACATGACTTGTAAATCTGAGTTGATTTAACAAAATTTTTTAAGGCAGCAAAGTATTTTTTATTTATAATATAGAATATATAGAAATATAAATAAATAAATAAATTATATATATATATATATATATATATATATATATATATATATATATATATATATATATATATATATATATATATATATATATATATATATATATATATATATATATATATATATATATATATATATATATATATATATATATATATATATAGACACACACACACACACACACACACACATGTACAAGTTTCTAAAATACATACATGAATGTGTGTGAATTTATATATACATAATAATTACAAACAGTACAAACTCATGTCTTATGCAAAAAAATACTTTTATTTTGTATGAGATTAATCTAGATAAATCTATGCCCAGCACTAAAAAAACTCAGTCTTTTAGGCCGCCATTGAAACCTCATGTATACGTATAGATTAAATTAACACATGTGCATGACATCACCGTTATCACAGATTCACATTTACATAGTTTACACAAAGACAACACTGCGTAAATATCAAAAACTCGCTCTTTGAAAAGTTTCCGTTTTCAGGACCCCAAATCGCCTTTGTCGTGTAAATGAACAGCCAAACCACAAAAACTGTCACGTTATCATTTACATTTACATTTATTACGTTGACTCTTTCCCCGCCATTGACAAGTTATCTCGTCAATTAAGAAAAAACGCTTGCATAAAAAACATGTTCCTTATGAGGTTTCCTGTTAGTCTGCAATACTACAATTATCCAAAAGATGGCGCACTTACCTAATTTATAAAAAAAAACTGAAGCAAAAAATGATTTACTAATTTTATACTCTGTTTTGATAATCCTGCTGAATCTGATCTCTAAAAAAATTCCTTCACAATAATGCAATTATTTCAGCTTTTTTGAAAAAATATAGATGGGATGAAATTTTTTTTTCCTGTTGTTTTTGATTGTTTATTGCTTGTTTGAAAGCAGAGGGTCTGTTCTTTCATTTGATATATTTTGGGTTTTCTTGAAAAGTGAAGCCTCTGGCTCTTTGATCGCCCCCTGGTGGCTGGCTGCAGTACAAGTCATAAACCCCGCCCTCTCTATTCAAACGAATGGGAATCTGCTCTAAATTAAACAATTATTTACACTTCCAATAGAAAATTTTCCCTGGCTCCACGGATGATTCCTTCTGCGCATGCCTCGTCTCCAAACTGATGTTTTTACGTAACATGGCGGCGACCATGGTCGGACATTTTTAGTTTCAATTCATTACAATGGAGGGAGGCGACGTCGCGTCGTCCATCTTTTGTTACTGTGTATGATATATTTGTATGTTTATACATTTTGAGAAGAAAATTTTCCAGGTAAAATCGTTGTCAGGTAAATGAACCCTAATTATACAGACAGACAGATACTGTGCACAAGAAAGAGACAGACTGACAGAAAGTTTTTATGGATGACTATTGAGGTTTTTGGGTCAATGTAAAAAAAATCCAGTTCCAAGTCGACAAGTTTCTAAAGATTGTAATGGTTTTAAATGATAGTTGGGTTAGTGTAAACCAGCCTAACACACAAGTCCTTTCCTAATTCCCATAGGTGCTTTCAATACACTGCCTACACACATACAAACACCACACACGCTCTCTCTTACTCTCTTATACACATACACACATTTCGATATACGGCTTAACCCACACAACCTGACCCACATACACTGTCAAATCCAGGCATTTCCAACAGATGGTCTGAAAATCGAGCAAAGAAGCGGGGGTCTTATCTGGATTAGCCCACTATAGTGTGTGTGCGTGTGTGTTTGCTCATATTGTGAAGTTGGGCTTAACGCAGGCTGCAGAGTAAATACTCAACAAAACACATGATCAGGATCACTGGAAGTACATCCTTTCTCCAAAACACCAACAAATGGAACGGAAACAAAAACAATGACAGGTTAAATATGATTGTGGAAAAATAAAGCAGATAAGGATTACAAAACGGATCTAAATCTTTGAAATTTGATTGGATGAGCTGCACTGTAAAATTACTTACGAAGAGCTCAGATACAACATACAAAGCCCCACAGCGTATTATACGTTCATCAGATGCTTTCGCTTCAAATCCACTTAACTCTTTCCCTGCCATTGACAAGTTATTTCGTCAATCAAGAGAAAACGCTTCCCTGCCAATGACGTGTTTTTACGGCAATCCATATTTCTGCTATTATCCACTAGATGGCGCTCTTACCCAACTTATAAAACACTGAAGCATCCACTGATTCAATTACATTATGTTTTGATCATCGTTCTGAATATGACCGTTAACAAAACTCCTTTACACAAATGCAATTATTTCAGCTTTTTGCTCAAAAATTGATATTTTTGGAAGAAACCTACCCATATTTGGAAGGTGATAAAAAGAAAACAAATGAAGATAGGATGAAACTGTGTTTTTTTTGTTTGTTTGTTCGTTTAAAAACAGAGGGTTTGTTCTTTCACTTTAAAAATTGTATGTTTATATATTATTAAAGAAACCTTTCTAGAAGGCATTCAATTTTTGTGAAAAATCATATAAATGCTGGGGCTGGCAACTTAAAAAAAAAAGAAACGCTGTCCGGGAAAGAGTTAATCCTAGTCAATGTTGTAGCATTTAATAATCTTGGCTGTTAGTAAAAGCCAATACAACTGTTCATGATATTGTGCATTAACTAATGTTAACAGTTACCCAAGTTATCTAATACTGATGACTTTCATCATATTGTTGTCACCATCTTACAAAACCTAAGTAGAAACCTTTAAAAAAAAAACACGGTAAAATCATTGTATCGTACCGCATCTTTCCCTATGTTAATCTTCTGATCTAAATGTAACACAAAATCTACAGCAGCTGAAACAAAGGTCAGAGGTCAACCACAAGAGACATTTGATTTCCTGAACCATCACCATTATACCCGGATCATGTCATTTAATGGGGACTGTAATTAGGGTTTATTGAATCTTTTGCCATCTGAACCATCAAACAGAAACCAAAACACTTCATTGTGCAAAACTCATTATGCCGACATCCCACTGCTCTGTAATGAAATCAACCTGTGAATGACACAATAGATTTACCTGCTTCTGCATCTCAATGTTCAGACCGTAAGACATCTCATAATACTGTGGAAGAAGAAACAAACAGAATAATTACATTTAAGTTACATGAGATGAATCACAATTAAAGAGAAGCTGTACATTTATTAAAAGCGATCGAGATGTGACCCACATTCATAGTAAAAGATCTTACATTCATACCTCTCTTATATTCTTTATTTTCACACATAAGGTCATGTTTGATCAGTTTATCCAGGGTATTTTTCCAGCATTATTCTCTTCTTCCTTTCTTAAAATCTACTGACAGTCTGATAAATAGACTGCTGTCATTTACCATTCATTTTTAATTAAATTATCACGTGTATTGAATTTCTTAACTGGTTTGTCCTCTTTTGCTTCAAATGAAAACATGCACACAGGCTGGCACAGACTCAGAGGTTTTGTGTAAAACCTGAAAATCCAATGTTGTCCCAGCATGAACTGAGATGTCTCAAAGAGCGCATTGTGCATTGATAAAAGCAAAAATACCTGACAAAGCATAAAAAATCTACATAACTTGTACAAAGAAGTTCACATGGTTATTGTCATAATTTTGCTTCACAAATTCGATTAGCCTGCAGCAGGGGTTTTCAAGCTTTTTTTGTCAGCCAAACCCCTTGACCTAATGATTTACTTGAAATATTTCAATAATTTAATAGCACATTTGCATGTTTAACTTTAAAACATATATTTTTTATCCATATAGGGGCGGTTTCCAAGACAGGGCTTAAGTTTAGTCCCAGACTAACTTAAATGTTAGTGTTGTCTTGATCAAAAAAATTTTCTGACATATCATAAAATATATCACTGCAAGTGTTGCTGTGTCTCAAAATGCACATCAGTGATTTTTATTTTTAATTTTATTTTAAATTATGCTTTTACAAATTACATAAATATCCAAATTTCACTAAGGCCTAGTCTTATATATATAAGTAAATAAATAAATAAACAAATAAATACACTCTAAAAAAACAAACGGTGCTATATAGCACCAAAACAATTGCTTTGGATCGTAACGATAGAAGAACCATTTTAGTGCCATATAGCACCGGTGAAGAACCAGTGAAGCACCAGTGAAGCACCAGTGAAGCACCAGTGTAGAACCATATAGGGGCCATATAGCACCACATATGGTTCTACATAGCACTATATGGTTCTACACAGGTGCTTCACTGGTGCTTCACTGGTGCTTCACCGGTGCTATATGGCACTAAAAATGGTTCTTCTATCGTTACGATCCAAAGCAACTGTTTTGGTGCTATATAGCACCGTTTGTTTTTTAGAGTGTACATATATAATAAATAAATATAAATATATATGCATACATATTTATTTTATTATATATGCATTCATTTGGCTATATATATATATATATATATATATATATATATATATATATATATATATATATATAATAAATAAAACAAATTCACATATATTTATATATATACACACACATAAATGCATTCATGTATGAGTGTGTATTTATATATACAAAATAATTACACACAGTGCACACATATACGTGTATATTATGCAAAAACAAACTTTTATTTTGTATGCGATTAATCGTGATCTTTTGACAGACATATTTTATTTACATAGTTATTGTTGTTATTACCCCTTACTGGATCTTCATCTAGTAATTTTCTTTTATTGGTACATAAAACGTACGAGTCTTATTTTTCTGATATACTGTATTGTTGTGTAAAGGTCACATGACATATAGATGAAACAAATAAAATATATTTTTGGTTAGTGTTTTATTCATTAGTAGTTTTTATTAAAAAACTAAAATTTTTTATAATTGATTCATCAACTCACGAACCCCTGCAATTCCCCCGTGAACCACTAGGGGTTCGCAAATCCCAGTTTGGGAAACCCTGGCCTACAGGAACAGTAGTTTTTACTACAGTAGTTTTCTTCTTTTCACACCATTTTAATTTTCAAGCTTCAAATTTTTTATTAACATGGTCCATTAAATACCCATATTAGTTAACTTAGTCCCAGCTGGGGTTTATGGGTAATGTTGAACTTGTTTTCTTACCATGATATAATGTCTATGCATCTCAGTTTTCTCACTCGCCAACTTCTCACATTCCATCTTGAGACTGAAAAATAAAACATGACACAAACCTTGAGTTTCTCTTGCGAGGTCATGTGACTATTTGACTCAGAGTATGTAAACGCTTTCATGACAAATACAGATGTTTAAACCACATAGTTTTATTTTACTGCAGACTTAAGAAGAGATAACATACAACAATATATATTGTTTACTGTCTGTAGCTTTTGTAATGGTCACTAATGAGACTATCTGGATTAGGCTAACTGGATATCTGGCTAATAGTCTGTGTCAGATTATCCAGGTGTGATTTACAGATTATCAATCTCCTCAGCGTTGCACAGGTGATCAAACCTAACTCAAACAAGAATCAGATTTATACAAAGTTTATACAATTTACTAAAATGGCAAACACTGCCAATCTCACAGAAATGCATATGTGATACGTGCACGTTTAAGTAAATGAAAGGCACTTTGGAGACAATAAATTACCATCATGCTTTTTTTGCTTTATACATCATATTCAATATTGGGCAGCAGAACACGTTATGGTCTGAGACCTCATTAACCAAACTATTGTAATTAATTTGCCCCGAGTTACTCATTAAACATGATAAATGAACAAGGCAACTGAGATTAACATTGTTTTTTTTTATCTTTACCTGTGGTACTGAGCTTGGAAGAGCTGAAATTCTTCTTTGATATGATCGAGTGTTTCCAGCACTGTAAACTTCATCCCGGGGTGTCCTGACACCAGAGGAGCCTGAAACACATCAGTATAATATAATATAAACATAATGTAATATCATTTCTCAGAGAATGCATTTATTTCCATCTTATTGAACCTTCTGTTTATTTTTTCCTAGAGTCCAGACATCAGAAAAAAGATCAGTCTAATATCAGTCATGTTTTCTATTTAAGATGAAGGAAACATGCTTGCATTATGGGCATCTGTGATATCAATATGGTTAAAAACTTTACTTTTATTATTAAAATTGACATTTGCATGGGATTGCCCATATGCATGTGTGCATATTTTTGTTAGATTCCTATCTGTATGGATTTATCTGGGTGTGTAATATATATATATATATATATATATATATATATATATATATATATATATATATATATATATATATATATATATATATATATATATATATAGTGACCTCCATAAGAACCAGGACATTAAAAGGATTACTCCACTTTCATAAAAACATCTGATAATTTACTCCCCCATGGCAATCAAGATGTTTATGTCTTTCTTTGTTTAGTCAAGAAGAAATTAAGTTTTTTTTAGGAAGACATTCCAGGGTTTTTCTCCATATAGTGGTCACGCATTGCATATGTGAAACGCACGCTTGATGACCATTTTGAACAATAAACGAACACAAAGGGCCCTATCTTGCACCCAGCGCAATTGACTTTGTCAGTGACGCATGTATCATTCGTATTTTGCGCCGGCGCACAGCGGGGTTTTTCCCTCCACAGATGCACGTCAGCAAACTAGGGAATGAACTTGCGCTCCCTGGGCGGTTCAGCGCAAAAAGGAGGCGTGTTGCGGCGCAAACCATCTCTTATGCTATTTTGCAGTTTCAAAAAACAATTGCGCTACTAACCAAAAAAAACTAGTCTAAAGTCAGTGGCGCGTTGCGCGTGGTTCATTATGCTATTTTAAGGGCGCATGCTTGACCATAATGTATAGCGTGCACAACGCGCATACACTTTGCTTATCTAATCTACACAGATGAAACAGTTATTTTTGCAAATCATAAATTGTTACACTTAAAAATATTAATACACGAGATAAGGGGAATCATAGTGGTGAGCATTGTGGTGATATTTTTTATTTATTCTCATGCAAATAACGATTAAAATATTTTCATAACTTTGTTGTGTGGCTGTATTACGTTTATTTTATGTAAATAATAGTTAAAATGTTTTCATAAGAAACCTTAATGTATATGAACTTGATTTGTAAGAGTACTTTGGGGTTGGAACTTGCTTGCGTTTCTTGGGTCCGATTTCAAAGCCCCCAAACCCTTTCAGCGGTGAGGGTGGACGCAGCGATGTCCTCTGCTGGCGTCAAGTCCTGAGGCAGATCCACCTCCCGTTACACGGCGTGCCCGATTTATGCTGGCAAGCGTGGGATTCCCCCGTACAAGAACGTGGGTCTCTTCGGCTGTAAACCGCTCCTGGCGTGCGCCTGGTAAATCGGTCATAATAATAGCAACCCGCCATGGAACTTGCGCCCTTGCGTTTAAAGGGAATGTTGGCTAGCGTTCTGATTGGTTTATTTGACGTTACGCCCAAACCACACCTATGAATAATGAACCTACTTCAGACCAACCTCTTATTGATTTGCGCCCGGCGCAAGAGTTAATTCTCACGCCGGGAAAATAGCAACAGCGCCCAAGATCCGCCCACAAACTCACTTGCGCGTTGCGCTTCGCACTTGCGTTTCAGATCGTTAAAATAGAGCCCAAAGAAATTAATTAGTATCATTTCACATACAACAACGTCTGAACGCTCCTCTTTCTCATTACTCCAAACACTGGCGCAGTAATTTTGCATACATCATGCGCAGGGCTTGACATTTAACTTTTTTGCTCACCAGCCAAAGTGGCTAGTTGTTTTCCAAAGTTACTAGCCACTCAGCATTTTCACTGGTCAAAATTTTGTTGCTTGTAAAATACATTTTATTTGATTAAACTTGACTTTGGCATCCTAAAATGACTTTAATTTGAGTAATTGTACTCGATTTAGCTAGATTAGAAGCAGATTGACTTTCAAATGCAGACTCATATGGGTGATTTACTCTTGCCGCAATAGTTAGCCTGTCTGGAACCGAGCTGAATTATACCACTATAATGTATGACACTTGCATTACATGCGAACGGCCCCTACGCTAATAGAATTCTGTTTTTGTCTCCCTGTCTCGTCCTCGACCCTGAGGACATTGAGACAAACAGACCCAGTTCCTGTTGCTGTGAAGGTCATCGCACCACTGATCTGTCCTTCAACGTGATGCCCAGCCGATGCGCGACCAACGACCACCGGCTGAACCAGTTTAATCCGCTTACCCGCTTCCTATCCCAACCGTGTCTATATATATATATATATATATATATATATAAATATTAATCTCTCCCTAGGGTTTTTTGTCCTTCTAGGAGTTTTTCCCTCCGGGTTTTCTCCTAAGGGGGTTTTTTAGTCCCAGGGAGAGTCAGCCAACTTTGGCTTAACTTAGCACTTTACTGTATACGTGACATTATTAATACGCTCGCTTACACGGTTTATCCTTAGCCGCTTTATTCTACTTCTTATACTATGTATTGATTTTCAGTGTTCTCCTCTACATCTACTCATGTAAAGCTGCTTTGCAACAATTGACAATTGTGAAAAGCGCTATATAAATAAAATTGAATTGAATTGAACTGACCACCCAAATTAAGACTACATTATTTAGCTGGTAATATCAGTATAGATCATATCATATATTTAGGTGCATGAAAAACATGCTAGAAAGGCATAAATAGATAAACTTCTAATGAATATATTAAAAGTGGAGCGTGATGTAGAAGGTTAACTGAGAAGATAAACACAAAAACCCTAAACACTTTAAATATTTATTAACAACAGCAGTAAATATTATATGCTTGATTGGGCTATCTGTTAAAAGTTATTTAAGACTTTTAATGGCAAATGTCGAGCATTAAAAATGAATGGCGAACCTGATTTCGGAAAAAATAGGGAATCAGGTATGCGCTATGAATTTCACTTTAAATCTCTTCAATCACTTCCATGCAACAGTTTTATCTTTTCCTGGTAAAAAGGTGGCACTCTGGTCCGCAACGCGAGCCTCTGCTGATCGCATGTGCGTCTCAACAAACAATCTCAGTACGTGCGCTTGGTGCAGGGAGTGCTCATGGGAGTTGTTGTTCCAGTGTCATTGCGCATTGTTTATAATTTTGCATAATTTTAAAGAAAAATACAATAAAAAATATATATTCAACCAGTCTTACCCGCCACAGCCGAAATCTACCCGCATTTGGTGTTAATGTCAAGTCATGATCATGCGTGACCTTTCGACGTGATACGCAAGGTCATGCTGGTTTACCTCACGGTTAATGCAAGACGAGAAGTTCTGGTTTAAAAGTACTTTTTTGTTGAAAATGACGATCATTCGCTAGATAAGACCCTTAAGCCTTGGTTGGGATCGTTTTGGGCACTTTAAAGCTGCGTTGAAACTGTAAACTGTTGAGGTCCATTATATAGAGAAAATCCTGGAATGTTTTCCCTGTAAAAACATAATTTCTTCTCGACTGAACAAAGAAAGACATAAACATCTTGGATGACATGGAGGCGAGTAAAAATTAACAGGGTTTTTGTATAAAAGTGCAATATTTCTTTTAAGACTTTGTTTGCTGTGGAGACAATAAATTTCTAAGATGAATATGAGACAAAGATGTTTCATTTTATTAACAACCTTTCATCCTGATTTATGTGTGTTGTCACCAAATGCAAGACCCAGAGTGCAGGAGCAATGGATCAAACTGATACTATACACATACTTTGCTTTTGAAGCGTGAACAATTAATGCATCGGGACACAGATCATCATTTAACACTAACACATTACACACGTTGTCACATTAACACTGACAACAAACATCAGTGATAAAGGCTCTTTTATATTAAATTAGACATGAATGCATTAAAAAAAACCCTCTCTTTTTGTAAAGCGGATACAATCACATCTTCTGATGGGAGTGAATACTCTGAATTAAATTGATACACACAAACAACTACACATGCACACAGGGCCATTGACTGCACAAAGGGCCTTCATTGAAGGAGAAAGCCACTTTATACAGCCCTGCGATCGACAATAAATGCTTTGTTCTGCTATCTTTATCTAAAACACAAGACCGGTCACAGGCACATAATCAATATTCACCTTGATACGACCCCTGATTGAAACCAGACCAACACGTAACATCATCACATCTCTGACTGAGAACCCAAAACCAACACCTAACAAACAAAAACATTAACCAGGATTTCACAATTTATTTTTGTGATTTTTGCAATCAAAATGACTGATTTTGTGGTGGTAATTTCCAGAGATTTTTTCCCTTTACTAATTAGTATACCAATGTCTAATATTAAATTATTATTTAATATTATTAAATTAATTATTTAAGGACAAACATGTGTCGTCCGATACGACACAGGGATGAAATGCGCTCTGTGGAGCCGATTGTCTTTTTAGGGCTACTGTAGAAACACGGAGCGCAAAATTGCGACTTCCATGGGGACCGCGTGTATGCAGGTATAAACAGCTTATTTTAAAGGTAGGGTATCTAATCCGACTAGCAATGAAATCACGATCCCACCCTCCATTCAAATCGCCATCCAAATTCACGCCTCTTTCAAAACACATGAACACGCACAGATCATGATGGTCACATCTCACGTCTCATTCACCAGTGAGAAAACTTTGCAGTACAAAGTGAATAACATTACCAAAATAACCAACATAAACAACTGGTTTACATCAGAATTAGTTAAAGCACACTTTCGGTTGTGAAGATGTATAGTAACTATATTGTTACGCTAATCCGTAAACGAATACAAATTTCAAGTGAACGCGCCTAGGATGTATGTTGTCTGCGTGAACAGGCTGCGCAGTGGCATTCAAATTACGCTTACGGATGAGTAGGGCTGTGCAAAAATATCGATACAGCTAACTATCCTGATAATTTGTTTGTATCGAATTTTTCAATCTCTACTATCTGTATTTTTTCACCCATCAAATCCCTCTGTGTGCGTCAAATGACCTAGTCCACCACTGCCATAGTTGTCGCTGTCCAGATGTCTGTCATATACGGCCATTCGGCCAGTTAGGGGGAGTGAAAAAATTGCAGAAAATTTTAAAACACCTGCAGCTTTTAAATTTAAGCTCTATTTTTTTTACATTTTTGATAAAAAAGTATTGCAATGTATCGAAGCATGTAACGTATTGTAGCGTATCGTGATACATTGTATCATGGCACATGCATCGTGATACGTATCGTATTGCTAGGCCCTTGCCAATACCCAGCCCTACGGATGAGGGACAAAAAAGGAAAAGTCCGTTCGGACCGAGATCTATTATTGGTTGAACATTTTTTGGTCCTACGCCTTTCACAGATGACATACATTTCTACAAATACATTTAAACAACTTAGCATAGTGATTGCTATCGGGATGTGAGGGGACTTTGAACCAGCAGCATAACTAAAAATGTTTCTGGATTAAATCAGATACCCTGCCTTTAATGTAATAAAACATAATGGTTTATTATGTAAGGTCTTTATACAGCACTCATAATATACACCGAGGTGCGAGGACCCTATTGTTCTTCAAGGAGTTATTATTATATATAATTGCATTTCTGTCAAGAGATCCGCATAAAAGTTACACACTGCACATTTAATATAGCATCATAGAAAAGTGCATGTTCAATAGCTTAATATAAATGTGACCCAGTCTTTGAAAACCCAGTTTTTGTGATTCACTGTTTTCTACATAAACACTTAACACTTTGCTAAAACAACAAAGCTGGTGGTGAAAATGTTCTTTGTTTAAATAGCACTATGAATATAATAAAGTATATGAATCAAACATACTAACAATTATTTATACTAATGTACTCACAATAATATCATAAAATCAATACATTTTCATAATTTATTTATTTTTGTTTTAACTGTATAGCTGCTTTTGCAACAATGAAAGAAAATCAACTTGAATTGAGTGGGATGTACAGAATAATACACATACACATACTGTAAATAAATACCATAAATACATGGTGGGATATTGTGAAAAGCAGATATCCACAGTACTAAGTACTGTGCTGTGTTTAGGAAACAAGAGGGTGTTGTACAGAAGCTGCTCGGGTTTAACGTGACAGAGCCATGAATTGTCACACAGCCTGTTCCTCTCACACAAGCCCTGAAAGAACGCAGTCATCTATCTTACACTGTTTACTGTGCAGGGCAGTTTGAGACGAGACACACACACAAAGAGAGAGAGAGAGAGGAGGGGGATCGCAGATCCGTGAATAACCAAAGGCTGCTGAAATATTCAGCACATGTGGCACAAATACAAGAGCGGTTATAGCCATGTGTGCAAACGACATATGAACCTGCTGTGTTCCCAATCAATGCTTCCTGTGCAGACTGCTGCTATTGGCCAAAACACAAATGTTCGGGAGGGGAAAATAACAGGCACATCTGTGTGGAACAAGCGGCTCATTCCAGACGGCACATCAGTACTGTACACCGACCCTGATGAGGTGCTTGTTAAGTCCTCGATACATAATATTGCTCTGATGTGAAGTGACACGAATGCATGCACCTTTAACACACACACACACACACACACACACACACACACACACAGTCGGCGTTGCTTGTATTTATGTAAAACTGCAACCATAGGTCTTTGAGAGGTGTTAAACTGCTACGTGCGTGTGTGTGGTTTTTACGCTATGGTGCGGTTTCCCGGACAGGGATTAGACTAGTCCTAAACTAAAATAAATATAAGAGGTGTCCAAACTAAAAACAACTTGCACTGACATATCTTAAAATACATCAGTGCACTTTGTTTTTCATCAAAATGCACACCAGTAATGTTTTTAGTAAGGCATGTTTGTTTAAACTAGTTATATTTCATAATTAAACTAAGGCCTAGTCATAAACTAATCCCTGTCCAGGAAACCACCCCTATGTGTTTAAGGACTTTAGGTAAAGGCAAATTTGATAGTGACTATTGCACAGATGGTGATAAATACATGCATGTATATGCACAAATGTAACTTGCAATGCATTTAATATATTTCAATAGGGCTGTCAAAAGATTAATCGCCATTAAAATACAAAATAAAAGTTTGTGTTTGCATAATATGTGTGTGTGTTTTGTGGGTTAATATTATGTGTGTATATATATATATATATATATATATATATATATATATATATATATATATATATATATATATATATATATATATATATATATATATATATATATATATATATATATATATATATATAATATAAAAATAAAAAATACATATTTACATTTTATTTATGTAAAATAAATATATATTTTTATATACATTTCTATATAATATATAAATTAAAAAATACATTTTTCTTAAATATATACATGTATGTGTATTTATTTATATATATTTATATAAATAAATACTAAAATATATTTATATATTTAAGAAACATTTTATTTATGTATTTTTTATCTATATATTATATAAAAATGTAAAAATGTAAATAAATATACATGTAAATGTTTCTTAAATACATGCATGCATGCATGTGTGTATTTATATATACAAAATAATTACACACAGTGCACACACATATTATGCAAAAAAAAAAACTTATTTTGTATGCGATTAATCGTTTGACAGCTGAATTTCATAAGCCTCTTCTTTATAATCTTTGTACGGTACTCAGATATTTGTGGTACCAATTTGTACATTTGAGGTACTAATATGCACCCAGGTGTACTTTTAAAAGGGTACCGCCCCGGTGAAAGGCTTTGTACCTTAATTTCTGAGAGTGTATAATGCAAAGCTGAAACGGTCAATGCATGTGATATGTAGTTCATTAAAAAATGTATAGGTATAAATGCAAGTCCTTTTTTAAAGATATTTCATATAAGACACTTTTTAATATTCAAATTATAGTTTGTGGTAATGTGATTTGTCTGACTACTTTAATGCATGGCATTTTACTGATGAATCATTAAAAAGTTTTGGATAAATACTCCGGTAAACCCATTTTTGGACAGTCAGAAATGCATGTCACCACATCACATTTGTAGTACGCACTGATGCATAGCAGATGACAACAAAGGACCGCCTACTCACCTGTCAATCAAACACTGAGCTAAACAGCTTCTCAATTTCTCAGCTGACCGCTTGACTGATGTTAATATCAGAAGAAAACACATATCAGATCCGAGTAGTTTTAAGAGCAGACAGAATCTGACCGCTGGAGTCAGATCATCAACGACCCAGCAGGCGCAGAAACAACACACAAAACAACACATACTGTCTTTAAAACACACAGATTTAACACGCACACTCGCACACACAATAACAAACCAAACTACATTTGCACACTTTCATAAGGTCATTCATTATTTACACTAAAATTCTTCACATTAAAGCTAATGCACATTACCACTAAACTGGGTGTCTAGGGGCCTGTAATAACATGCCATGCTTTATGCAAAGGTAGCTTTGATGTGGAGCTTAGTGTGAGTGTGTGTGTGTGTGCGTGTGTGTGTGTGCATGTGAGTGTCTGTGTGGTTTCGTGTTGCCCTTGATGATGATGAAACATGACATTTGCAGTGGAGAATGGGGTGGCCTGGATCCATATGTAGCAACATGCAGCAGTAACTCAAACAAACCGTTCATTCACCCGGCCATCCATGCATCCATCTGTCCATCTTTAAACCACACAGCACAAACCCACAAATCTCTCTCTTCCTTTCTCTGTGTTTATGAATTTCCTTCTGCTCATTTTCAGCATTTTATTCCCCCTTTCTTTCTCTTCCTCTTTTTTAGTAACATGCATCACCTTTCTATTATTTTAGTGCATTATTATTTGACATCGATTCAAAATAAACACAGAAAGAGAGAATTACAATGCATGATTCAATCTCTTTTATCAGTATGTGTGTTCCTCAGATCAAACCCATGACCTTTGCGTTGTTTACCCATTAAGCTACATAAACATTTAAACATGCGCACAGAGAAAGAAGCGCACCAAACATCGGTCTCCAAGTAAATGTCATAAACCTCACGATAGATGTGCAGTAAATAATGACTCGTGTGCCGTATAACTTAACAATCTGTGCATAAATCACTGAACTCCGTAATTAACATTTCTCGTGACCTTAACCCTGACCCTAACACCAAACATTACGCACATAAAGAAATTGGGCCGTCGTCTTAAACTAAATGATCATCTAAAGCGCGCGCGCTGCGATCTGCGCCGTTGGTCACCATTTGCTTACAAAGGAAAGTTGAGTGTGCATCTGTACCTGGGGTCTTCCGTGCGGATACATGCTTCTGGAGGTCATCCACGGGGCTTTCGATGGTCAGGACTGAGTCCGGAATCACCCTCCGACAACGAATCCCGCTTTGGATGTGTAAATCAAGATTTCTCTCCTCGCTTTCTGCGCTGCAATCGCTTCGCAGTACCGTCAGGATTTAAATGTATCCGATGGAAACTTTAAAAGCGCCGTATTTTCCTGGATCAAGCGTTCTTCCTCTTTATGACGCACAGTTACGCCGCGCTACAATGTAACAAGATCATCCTGTGCCGAGCGCGTGCACGCGGGGCGCGCGTCGAAGATCAGAGGAGCATAAACATCGCTGACCTGCGTGCACACACGAGCTAGCGGGAAGTCTGATTCGTTTGAGCGAATCGGTTCGTTCGAACGCAACAAACGATTCGTTTAAAGTCGTCAATCCGTAAACATGTAGGCATTTATAAACGCTTAAAGGGGTTTACTAAAATTAAGAAAACAGTGAGGCGATTCATCTTAAGATTCATTTGTAGTCACCAAAATAAACATCTAGGCATTTACAAACACTTTTATACGAAGTGACTTACTAAAATTAAGAAAACGGTGAGGCGATTCATCTTAAGATTAATTTGTAGTCTCCAATAAATAATTATTTTGCATTTACAAACGCTTTTCCCTGCTGAAAAAAACAGCATCAAACCAGCATAGACCAGCATGGGAATTATGCTGGTCTATGCTGGTGGTCACCAGCATACCAGCACCAAAACACAACATATGCGGGACTTGCTGGTACGACCAGCATGTGATGCTGCTGCTAATGCTGTTTTGGTGCTAGTTTAGCTGGTGCTAATGCTGGTTTGGTGCTGGTTTAGCTGGTGCTAATGCTTGTTTGGTGCTGGTTTAGCTGGTGCTAATGCTGGTTTAGCTGGTGTTCACTAGCAAACCAGCACCAAAACACAACATATGCTGGTCTTGCTGGTATGCTGTTTTTTTCAGCCGGGTTATACCAAGTGATTTAGTAAAATGAAGAAAACAGTAAGGCGATTCATCTTAAGATTCATTTGTAGTCACCAATAAATAAATATTTTGCATTTACAAACGCTTTTATACCAAGTGATTTAGTAAAATGAAGAAAACAGTGAGGCGATTCATCTTAAGATCCATTTGTAGTCACCAATAAATAAATATTTTGCATTTACAAACGCTTTTATACCAAGTGATTTCGTAAAATTAAGACAATGGCGAGGCGATTCATCTTAATATTCATTTGTAGTCACCAGTACATAAACATTTAGGCATTTACGAACACTTTTATACGAAGCTACTTACTAAAATTAAGAAAACGGTGAGGCGATTCATCTTAAGATTCATTTGTAGTCACCAATAAATAAATATTTAGGCATTTACGAACACTTTTATAAGAAGCGACTTACAAAAATTAAGAAAACAGTGAGGCAATTTATCTTAAGATTCATTTGTAGTAACCAATACATTTAGCCATTTACGCTTTTATACGAAGTGACTTAATACAATTAAAAGAGACGGTGAGGCGATTCCTCTAAAGATTCATTTGTAGTCACCAATAAATAAATATTTAGGCATTTACGAACGCTTTTATAAGAAGCGACTTACAAAAATAAGAAAACAGTGAGGCGATTCATCTTAAGATTCATTTGTAGTCCCCAATACATAAACATTTAGGCATTTACAAACGCCTAAAATTAATTTACTAAAATTAAGAAAACAGTGAGGCGATTCAACTTAAGATTCATTTGTAGTCACCAATATAAACATTTAGGCATTTACAAACACTTTTATACGAAGCGACTTACAAAAATTGAGAAAACTGTGAGGCGATTAATCTTAAGATTAATTTGTAGTCAACAATACATAAATATTTAGGCATTTACTAACACTTTTATACAAAGCGACTTAATAAAATTAAGAAAACGGTGAGGCGATTCATCTTAAGATTCATTTGTAGTCACCAATAAATAAATATTAAGGCATTTACGAACACTTTTATAAGAAGCGACTTACAAAAATTAAGAAAACAGTGAGGCAATTTATCTTAAGATTCATTTGTAGTAACCAATACATTTAGCCATTTACGCTTTTATACGAAGTGACTTAATACAATTAAAAGAGACGGTGAGGCGATTCCTCTAAAGATTCATTTGTAGTCACCAATAAATAAATATTTAGGCATTTACGAACGCTTTTATAAGAAGCGACTTACAAAAATAAGAAAACAGTGAGGCGATTCATCTTAAGATTCATTTGTAGTCCCCAATACATAAACATTTAGGCATTTACAAACGCCTAAAATTAATTTACTAAAATTAAGTAAACAGTGAGGCGATTCAACTTAAGATTCATTTGTAGTCACCAATATAAACATTTAGGCATTTACAAACACTTTTATACGAAGCGACTTACAAAAATTGAGAAAACTGTGAGGCGATTCATCTTAAGATTAATTTGTAGTCACCAATATAAACATTTAGGCATTTACAAACACTTTTATACGAAGCGACTTACAAAAATTGAGAAAACTGTGAGGCGATTCATCTTAAGATTAATTTGTAGTCAACAATACATAAATATTTTGGCATTTACAAACACTTTTATAAGAAGCGACTAAATAAAATTAAGAAAACGGTGAGGCGATTCATCTTAAGATTCATTTGTAGTCACCAATACGTAAACATTTATGTATTTTCCAACGCTTTTATATGAAGCGACTTACAAAAATTAAGAAAACGGTGAGGCGATTCACCTTAAGATTCATTTGTAGTCACCAATAAATAAATATTAAGGCATTTACGAACACTTTTATAAGAAGCGACTTACAAAAATTAAGAAAACAGTGAGGCAATTTATCTTAAGATTCATTTGTAGTCCCCAATACATAAACATTTAGGCATTTACAAACGCCTAAAATTAATTTACTAAAATTAAGTAAACAGTGAGGCGATTCAACTTAAGATTCATTTGTAGTCACCAATATAAACATTTAGGCATTTACAAACACTTTTATACGAAGCGACTTACAAAAATTGAGAAAACTGTGAGGCGATTCATCTTAAGATTAATTTGTAGTCAACAATACATAAATATTTTGGCATTTACAAACACTTTTATAAGAAGCGACTAAATAAAATTAAGAAAACGGTGAGGCGATTCATCTTAAGATTCATTTGTAGTCACCAATACGTAAACATTTATGTATTTTCCAACGCTTTTATATGAAGCGACTTACAAAAATTAAGAAAACGGTGAGGCGATTCACCTTAAGATTCATTTGTAGTCACCAATAAATAAATATTAAGGCATTTACGAACACTTTTATAAGAAGCGACTTACAAAAATTAAGAAAACAGTGAGGCAATTTATCTTAAGATTCATTTGTAGTAACCAATACATTTAGCCATTTACGCTTTTATACGAAGCGACTTACTAAAATTAAGAAGACGGTGAGGCGATTCATCTTAAGATTCATTTGTAGTCACCAATATGGCGATTCATCTTAAGGAGACAATAATACTACAGTTACTGCTGGCAATTAAACATTTAAACTGGGGTAACTTGGTAATAAAAAACTCACTGTCATTAAAGGAAAATTTCAGAAAGATTTTAAAAAAAGTTCAGTTTGAAGGAATTTTTTATCTTCAATTCTATCCATAATTTTCACTTCAGTATTTTTACATTTTATTTTTAATTAACTTACAGAATGGTGGTTTGTAAAACGTGAGTTCTTAAAAAAAAAACGATTCGATCGAATCACTAAAAAGAACCGGTTGATACTGTACGGAAAGATTCATTCGCTAATCGTACACTACTGCCAGCAATCGAGCAGTGGATTGGGTTACTGTAAATCTACAATAAATATGAGAGAGAGAGAGAGAGAGAGAGAGAGAGAGAGAGAGAGAGAGAGAGAGAGAGAGAGAGAGAGAGAGGGGGGGGTTAAGAAAAGAAAAAGAACAGCGGCGGTTCTCCTCAACTGAACACTGACTGTATTATTATTGCGCCTGTGAGGTGACATTAACTTGGCAGAAAGTAAAAGCTGCTTTTAAGGTCGACTGCTTACGTTTGCGAGTGAAGATTATACATAGACAGATTAAAGCGGAAGTAAAACCAAAAGAACGTGCAATTATCTAGACGCATATCATATATTTTAAACTCGATTAAAATAAGTGACTCGGAAGTAAAGTTATACTGAGAAATATTCATAACACGGAACTTAATGTACAAACATCGCATCCTTAACGTCTCTCTTCACAAAGCGTTCCCCCGTATTGGCTAACAACATGAAAGCAAAGACCAATCAATTATCCGACTGCCCACGTTGGGTCGTGACATAAACTTTGATCTGGACCAATAGCGAAGAAGACACGCGTCTAAATTGGTCACAAGGGCATTGTGGGTAATGGAGTCGTTTACCTTCTCAACCTCCGCATTTCAAAAGAAAAATACTGTAGTATATTGAATTATTTACTACATTAACGTGTAATAAAGTTTATAGATGTTTTTGAACCTAGGAAATATTATTACTAAAATGTACTACAGTTTATCTGCACTACTGTAATATAGCCTACTATACTACAATTTATTACAGTCTATATCAACCACATTAATGAATGTCGCATTCAAATAAGTTAAGGTATAAAGTTAGTTAGACGGTCAAAATGTTTATTATTCATAATAATGCAGTCTGATTGGTCTTGCTCTTTACTAAGGGATAAATGGGAGGGAAGAAATTAAAGGGGAAGAAAGGAGGAGGAGTGTCGAAGAAATAAAACAGTGATGGGTGGGTAGAGACAGAAAATGAGAGGCACTGACAGTACACACACACACTCCCCCTGAAAACATTTAATGAAATATCATGTCACAGTGTCCTGCCATAGGGCACATCTCCATCAAACAGAGGAAATGAAGAGAGAGAGAGAGAGAGAGAGAGGCAGGAAGGAATAGAGAAAACAAGCCAAAGAGAGGGGGGGCAGTGAGGAAGAGAGAGAGAGAGGAAGAGGGAGTATGTGTTTGTACGTTTTGGATTGTAAGCAAGCAGTTGCAAAAAAAAAAGAAATAATGAATGGGTAAGCTGGTGGAAGATAAAGGGAATGTGGATTACCCCCCTTACGATTTTTTTTTTTTTTTTGGTGTATTGATTACTATCAGCAAAACCATGGTTTTACTACTCTGGTTTTTGAAAAACATGGTTGTCAAAACCATGGCCATTTTGTAGTTACTATGGTTTTATTACAGTAACCATGTTTTTTTTTTTTGTTTTAACTACACTGAAAAAAAAAACGATTCATTCAATTTACTCATTTTTTTAAGGTAAGTTTATTTAAAATTTATTTAAGGTACATAAAAAACATTAGTTTAATTGTAGCTTAAATAAATTGCAACCACTTATCTTAAAAAAATGGAGTAAATTGAATGATTAATTTTTTCAGTGTGTAGTAAAACCATGGTTAATTTTCGTAAGGGGTGATTCACTCAGGACACTCAAACACACATCCAAGTTATGATTAAAGCTTTAAAGATTTATGAGAAAAGAGGCATTGAAGCAGTTTTAGACATTTTAAGTCTGTTAAGAGTAATTACAGCAAATCACTACTCTGGCTCTTCAATGCTTCCCCACTGTGTAAAAACAACCATATTTGTTTGCTGATAGACATTTTGGGATACATTGTTGCGAACAAAACATGATAATGATACTTACTTTCAATGTCTTTCCAGCACTAATAGTCACGATATTACATTATATTTTCAAATTCAAAATGCTACTACACCAACATTTACATCAATTCATCATTTGATAATATGAGACCATTACGCTTCACTAGGTCAGTATCACAGGCACTTATACCAGTCCCTTTATATTATAAACAGCTATGGTCAGAAAACCTTTTTTTTTTAATGATATTCCTCATAAGAAAAATACCATTGATCACATTTTAAAAGGCATACTAAACAGTTACACTTGTACTCACTGATTGTTTATAAATTGTCCTAGTTTAGTTTGCACTGCTTGTATTGTTGTTTTTTAGTTCTTTGTATTTGTTTAGCTTGTGTTTAAAAGTGTTTATTTTTTATTTTGTGTTGTAAATTGTGTCTTATGTTGTGCATAACAGGAACCTGCTGAAAAAATAAATTCAGGCCCATTTAAATTGTATCTCAATGTTACTTTTTAACCTTTCCTGTAATAAATGAAATGAATAACAAGAGGCCAAAAACATTAGCAATTTTGACCCAAAATTAATCACAACTAAAGTAAAAAAGCACACAGTGACCCCTGTAAAGCTTTTACCAGTTAAATAAAAATTTATAAAAAAAATATTTTAAAGCAAAGACTTCACTTTATATATTTTTTAATCGAATATAATTTTTAAATTGTTAACTTGCACAATGTAATATACAAAAACAATATATCCTCATAATAGTACCGTGTTGATGTGCTAACACAGGACTAATGAAATTTACAGGTTATTGGCGCGCGTGTGTGTTTAAAGCAATGAGCCATCACCGTGTTGTCATGTTTGATGAATGAAGCTGATGTGAGATAAAATGAAATACAATGATGGCATGAAATTCCAGTTCATTTTAGACAGATTGCTCATCACAGTACACACACACACACACACACACACACACACACACAATTTCTGCATTATAAAAATGTAGGCTATTAACATACAATGTAATGATCTCAATGATATGTTTAGTATTATAAGAACATTAAAATATTTTATAAAATTTTATTTAAATGTGATCAGCCACATGGTGCAAAGTATGTATTACAATCACTGTAAGGCAACAGCACCACCTGCTGCTTAGAGGAAAAACTGTTTCTGTCTTGTTAAGCTAAACATTTTAATACTGTCATGTCCTCATCCCTATGCTTTTTTTAATGCCTACGGTGTCCTTCTTCTATAAAAACATAAATAGACATGTTTAAAGAATGTCCTTCCAATGCAACATATACTAGTGACCCAAGTTACCCTAAAAATTTGTATTTTAGGTCTTTTAAAGAATAGCGATTGCTTTAGGTTACAAGCCAAAATCAATGACACCTGGCATACTGAACTAGAAACTTGTGCTTTTAAACACAAAGTGAGAACACGAGGAGGCACAGAGGACATTTGAGGGCTATGCCAGAAGAGATATAATAATCGTACATACGGATAATTCACTGTAAACAGTTTTGGATAAAAACATCTGATTAATGCAAATATAAAAAATTACAAACAAAACAAAAGAGAAAGGTCCAATGAATCATTTATTTGTAAGGCACAATAAATACTTCCTTACTGCTCAATCTCTCATTCGGGTATAGTAAATGTTTTAACATTTTATTAATTTTTTTTCTTCTAACTATTTTTTTAAATGAAGTTATAATAACAGTATCCATTACACAAACAACATACATTTTTCATCAGGTACATCATTGCGTCACATACAACACACACACACAAATTTTAAAAATACCCACTACTAAGCTTAAAAATGTTGCAAATAAGTACTGCAATCAGAAGAAGGAGGGGCTACACGTGGAGGTGGGTGGAGTTTCGAAAAAAGAAGAGGTGGAGTACCACCTTAACATCATGCTCAAATACACAGCTTCTGCAGGTTCATTTGAACACAAATCAACGATTTAATAATGCCATCTTACCAAGATAATGTACGAGTCACTTTTGGGGGGGTCAGTTGAGGTCCAGCAGAAGTATAGAGACAAGGGCAGAGGTATTGAATGTGAAGCAACTAAGCAGCCAGACCATTTTCATCTTAACCAATGGGAGTACTGTACATAATGACAGATTTCTGTATATCACAGCATCCACGACTCAAAACTGGTCTTGGTGTCCTCCCGCACACGTTGCATACACCATAAATGTAGCTTTATACATACAAAAATCTTTACAAAATTATATGTATATTGATATATTTATATATGTATATAAACTGGCCCATCGCGGCAGCACGCATCATTTTAAAAATTAACCCTTTCTCATTTTCTTTGGAAAAACTTTTGCGATCAAATTAAATCAAACAGAAATATTTAAAAAGAAAAGAAAACCCATTTAAATAACTAAATTTTGGCATGTATACCACACTGACACATGAGCACTGTCAAAGTGATATACAATGAGAAGAAATGAATTATGGGGACATTTAATTGACTAAAAATCGAAAAATAGGCAGCATGTCTTTAAAACACCATGTCTATGTTTGAAATCGAATACTAGCATACTACTAAATGCAGACTGTAGACAAACATACTATTTTTGGAGGTACTATGGGAAACATATTGCATGCAAAATAGTGTTCAAACAATAATACACTACAATGTTTCATTGTGGCAACCAAGAAAGTTACTTAAAGGGATAGTACACAAAAAAATGAAAATATTGTCATTATTTGTTGTTCCTAACATGTTTGAATTTCTTTTTTCTGATGAACACAAAAGAAGATATTTTAATAAATGATGATAAGCATACGGCTCACTGTAACCATTGACTTCCATAGTAGGAAAAACAATATTATGGATTTCAATGGGTACCATCAACTGTGTGCTTACCATCATTTATCCCAATACTTTCATAATATTTGTTTCAATGCTTATGGCAGCTGTGTGCTAATCATCAAAATAAAATAAAAAATAACTCATACAGGTTTAGGACAACACGACAGCGAGTAAATGACAGATTTTTCATTTTCGGGTGAACTATCCATTTACTTCTGTTAGTCTTGAAATGCGCAATGCATTGTGGGAAACACAATTTTGTAAAGTGTCGTTAATGCACATTTTAGCAGACGTAGTCATCCAACGTATTTCATGCAGAAAATGTGTACACTACGAATGGTAGTATGCTAGTATGCAATTCAAACATCCTCTCACATAACCCAAAACGCACTCATTTGCTAAACCGTGCAACCTTCTGGCCACACATGGAACAACATACACGGCAAACACACACTAGAAAAATCATTTTCAGTGAGAATGGGTCGATTATTTCTATTCAAATCTCACATACCACATGGGACAGTACTGTCGCTTATTGAGACTTGTGACAGCTGAAGGGTTCGAGAGAGTTAACGTCTCTTTAAGAAGATAATCATTGGTTTACATGGATCGCATTGAAACGGTCAAATATAAGCTGATTGATATCTGTGATGGGTTCAGCGCCGACCAATGCAAGTGCTTCACTAACCAACAAGTGTGCTTTTGGACCGTCTTTCCATAATGATGAGAGATCAGTTAGTTAAGATTGCGGGTGGTCAAAAAGAAAAACGATACACCTTTGCTCATCTGAGAATACGGCCGTGATGTGAAAATAAGAGAGATTTTACGGCCTCATGTGCAGATTTCACGTGCACATTTTTGTGTATGCAACATTTATACATCAGGCCCATGGTGTGTGTGTGTGTGTGTGTGTAACCGTAAGAGACAAAAAAGCAAAAATAATTAATTAACAAGAGAAAATAGTTTAACATATTCAGAAGAAAAAAATGTAAGTGGTACCCATGCAAAGATGCTCCGAATGGTTAACAGGGGTGCGTTTTATGACTACTATAATGTATTGGGTGCTCTGATTGGCTGCTTTTTGTTGTCCACCCAAGTCTCTACGGTAATCTCTATAGCTAATCATGAACATCAGTAATAATGCCTGTGAGTGAAGCAAGTGAATCAAAGTTTTGATTCAAACAAATGATTCATTTTCTTCATAACAGAATATTTGGGACAGACTGCAGCGAGGAAGAACAGAGAAAGTGAGATTGAATCTAGTTAGAGAGAGAGAGAGAGAAAGAAAAAAGTGGAAATGGTTTGAACAGATCTCTCTTCCTCCCGTCATCCCTCTCTTTCGTTCTCTCAGTCTCCGTTGTGCTAGTCAGATTTGTCGGCGTCGTCATCGCGGTGGCCGTCGGCTGCGTCGCGTGCGTTCTTTTCTTCTTTGGCCAGGTGAGCGTGAGACGCGAGGATGCTGGACAGCGACAGGAGACCAGAGCTGGAGGTGACGGCGGGCATGGTGGGCGGAGTCAAGCCCATTGGCAGAGGTGCCATGGGTAACGCCAAACCTTGAAGCTGAGAAAGCTGATGAACCTGAAGCTGCTGCTGCGATTAAACAAACAAGCAATGAAACAAAAACATGGAAGAAGCATAGAAATATGGCGAGTAAAACTTTGCACGCACGCTTACCCGAATGATGGAGTTCATTTCAGGAGGAGTGACTTGTTTGGCTCTCTCAATCGCCCCCAGGACCTGCTGCTGGTGCTACACACACGTACACAAATGTCATCATGTCTGTTAAATTCAGGCTAAAGTTTTATAAATTAAATTATGCATCAAAGTTTGATACCGATTTGATATTGATTTCAATTTATGACTTACTCAGAATTAAAGAAATCAAGGTTATAAGAAAGTTTTTATTATTATGTTTACTTTACTTTTTTACTTAAGTGGACCTCAGTTTACAGTTTCACATATGTAAAGCATGACCTTTTGACATGATTATGTAATACGTAAGGTCGCGCTGGTGCGTCACACAGCTAGTGCAAGACGAGAAGTTGTGGTTTAATTCCTGTCCCATGAGCGGGACGCCAAAGTTGACTTCAATATTTTGTAGTAATGGGCAATTGAGGCTTCGAAGCATTTACGAATCTTTTGTTTCGAATCATTGGTTCGGTGCTTGTTTCAAACTGGCCAAAGTCGCGTGATTTTAGCAAACGAGGCTTCATTACGTCAACCGTTTCAAAAATCAGACGATTCACCAATGGGGGAGTTGATCACAAATGAACAGTGTAGGTGAACTCGGGTCACTTTTATTGTAAAAGTTTATAAAACATTCAATCCTTCTGACTTATAACACTTTTTATTGTCTTAATTAAATTTAATAATTCATTTTTGCTTAAAAACATATTTTTAGAACAATCTTGCTATTATTTTGTAACAAGTGTAAAACGTTTGGACAGATCTTGCTGCTTTTACACTATTTTGACCAGCAGGTGTTGCCAGCGTGTATAGTGTGTCGAACGCTTTAAAAAACTGAATCAATTTACGAAGCAATTGGTTCAATTGATTCAAAGCTTCGTTTCTCCCATCACTAATATTTTGCATGTACATTTTTAATCTATCACGACAAACTATATCGTTAGAAAGGTCTTAAGTTTAAGGTCTTAAGGTCATAAGTTTTCATATTTCAAAACCTGTTGGTAGTAATAATAATGCAATGACAGTCATTTATTAATTTGTGACAAGAGTATGCAGCAAACCGTTGACACCTATTGGCCGTTGTTGGTAAAACAACTAAAATAAATATTTTTGTGTGATAAATTTATGTATAAAATATATACTTTATTGCATCTTTTCAATTTATTACAATAAATGTAAACTGCTATACAATTTTTCACCTTTACTGTGGGTTCACACCAGCTGCATTTGAGAAGTCAAATTCACGTCTATCGCGTCTAGTTTGCCGATTGAACATTTTGAGTTTACTCGCTTTATTCACGCGTGAAAGCCGCGCGTGAAATTTTATTCATCGAGACATTCACGCGGAAATTCGCGTCATGAGAGGGGCTTCTGCGACTCTGCTCGCTTCCTGTAATCATGTCACTACTAGAGCAAGCTCCTGATTGGTTAACGCGGTGTGTTTTTCCGCCAAAGTTAAAAGTTTCCCACGGCAACGCTCAATTCATGCAAACTTGACACACAAATAAGGTGGAATCGCGTCTAACGTGCAGTGTTAAACACCTCATTCGCGCCGCGACACCTCCAGACGCGCATCAAGGCACCTTTACATTAACTTAACATTGAAATTACTCGCGCTTGATGACTTTACCGCGGCTGGTCTGAACACAGCATTAGACACTTCCTTGAAACACTTTATAGTAGGGGTGTGTGATATGACAATATTTGATATTGAATGATTAAAATGTCTTCACAATCTACTTTTTCGGAAATATCATTGTATTGTGCCTACGTCAAGTATGCGACAAGTGCAGGTACATCAGGGCGAGTTAAGGGCCGGGTATACCTTTATTTTCGCGTTCCGCTCACGCAAGCACAAGTTAGCGCAGCTTTCAAATGGCGCTTTTCCATAGCATAGTACCCCACGGTTTAGTTTAGTTGGGTCGGGTCAGCTCACCTCACTTTGGCTTGGTTAGCTTTTCCATCGAGTTTGGTATCACTTCGCAGTGGGAGAGATTATAGGCGTGTCTTTATATTTGCGCTGTCTACTGCTGTGACATCATACAAGTGAGAGCGTTTTTAAAAATTTCTGTTTATTTATTTCTCAGTCCGCCACAAAATTAAAATTGGCCACCACGAATAGATGTTTGCACATCGCGTTTATCACTACCTCTGTCTCACATGACAGTTTCTGTTCAAACACCTGTGGCGTTGTCAGATGACGCGCTCCGCTGAGCCTCATTTAAGTTGCGTTTAAACAGATAATGCTGACGTGTTCGTTGCGAACTGGTATGGTGTTTCTGATTCTCAACCTGTGGATGTTTTCATCATTAAAAGGGAGTTTGGGAACTTATAGCAGAGCACAGATAACAACATGTTTGTTCGAGACTAAAGGTAAAGCTTATGTTTACATTATAGCGATGACGCCGCAGTGACAATTCTCTCATATCAATCAGTGATCTACTGTGCTTTAGTGTCACGTTTGGTATCAGCTCGGGTTGCCTGGAACCCCAATCGAGGCGGTACGAAAAAAAGTATCGGGTACTAAGTACTGCACCCAATGGAAAAGCTCCCAAAAGTAAGCTGACCCGACCCAAACTAAACCAAACCGTGGGGTACTATGCAATGGAAAAGCACCAAAAGTATACGCACCGTGGCTACGCACGGATTGCCGTGTTCGACACATACGCAATACAAATGATTTCTTATTCAAATGATTCCTCTACCAGGCGGTCAGGGCAGCACTGATTTGCGACATTTACAGTACATTAAAACATTTAGGATAAGTGAAGAAAAGTATCCACCATTGCAAACAAAGTTTAGAGTGTCCTGTCTCAATATTTTCTTGCGTATGCGCTGTTGTACACGTACTGTCCACGCACTATCCGCGTGTATTTTGTTACCTTGTAGGATTGCATTTTTAAATTGGGGTATTAGTATGGCTGTATTTAGGCTTAGCAATGGCAAATAGTCTTTAGAAAACGTACACGAAAACGAACCGTGATGAAATCGTGATTTTATATTTTTCCCATATCGCCCAAAGTACATTATGTTATAAAAATGTAAAGTTGTACATCACTTTTCACACCTCTACCCAAAAAGCGCTGCGCCAGGTAAGGGTTAAAGAACTTTTTTTTGGCAAAAATGACTATCGTTTCACTAGATAAGACCCTTATGCCTCAGTTGAGATCGTTTAGAGCCCTTTGACACGCCATTGAAACTGTAAACCATTGAGGTCTACTTAAGTCTACTAAATCCTGAAATGTTTTCCTCAAAAAAACTTGATTTCTTCTCAACTGAACAATAAAAGACATAAAGGTCTTGGATGACATGGGGGTGAGTAAATAATCATTTTTTTTAATGAATTTTTTATATTTGTTCCTTTAGTCTGGGTTTTCACAGGTAGGGTCACAATTATTACAATAAACTGTACATCAAAATGATCATACAAACATCAAGAGCCCCATCAGATCCCTTAAGAGGCAACCAAACATTTATTATATCAAACTAATGAGCCTGACACTCATTGTAGTGCATGTATCATAAATAATTCACAAAGTCTGACCTCTTGAGACAGGTACGGCAACACCTGCGCACAGATCCCATTCAATCTCTTCACAATCTCTGCCTGCGGACAAAACAAACACACACATTACTCTTGGATTTACCTCCAATAATGAGACAGCTGGGGATGCTGAAGTTGCACAAATGTGAGATGCAAGACACCTAAATCCAGGATGCTGCATATGCACATGCCATACAACCCAGGTCAACATCTGTGATTTCTCCAGAAACCGCACGCAGGTCTAAATAGCATTTATTTTTAGGAACAATATGAAAGACGGGGAGTAAGAGAGACTGCTGTGGTTCTTACCTGTTTGTGCATTTCAATGTTAAGCCCGTATGACATCTCATAATACTGCAGACAGAAAAAAATGAATTCGATGAGAACACAGCAGTACTGAACACATCCATCTTCATTATATTTGCTACAGTCTCAGACTCTGTACCTAAAGAGTGCATATTGGTACCTCAATGGTATACATATTTGTACCTAAAGGGTAAATATTAAAACCTTATTAACTCTTTCCCCACCAGCGTTTTTTTTATTTGCCAGACAGCGCCAGCATTTTTATGATTTTCTTTTAAATATATAAACATACAATATATTAAATGAAAGAACAGACCCTCTCTGCTTTAAAAATATTATTAATTTATTTATTATTTTATTATTATTTGTTCTCTTTTACCAACTCTCAAATATGGGTAGGTTTCTTAAAAAAAGACAAAATTTTAAACAAAAAGCTGAGATAATTGCATTTTTCTAAAGGACTTTTGTCAGAGATCAGATTGAGAGCGATGATTAAAACATACACAGAGTTTTTACTGTTTTTGGATCAGTGGATTATTCAGTGTTTTATAAGTCGGGTAAGTGCGCCACCTGGTGGATAATAGCAGAAATATGGATTGCCGTAAAAACTTGTCATTGGCAGAGAAGCGTTTTCTCTTAATTGAAAATGGCGGAGTTAAATAAGTACCGTCCCAAGAACAGCTTTTGTATCAAAGTGTAGATGACGAGAGGTCCTAAGAAAACTTCTTTTACATGCATTTGTCGGAAATTGTTTGAGGTTTATGAAAAACAGGTGTAGGTTGACCTGTTTCATTGGCATATAAATGCAGCTGTGGTCCCTTTCTAGATTTACTATTTATAGGTATGGGTTTAAGTAAAAAGATAATTTTGTTTCATCCTTTCAACTACCGAAAACATTTCTGCCAAATTCTTAATAAAAATGATGTTTTATTTGCATTTATTTACTGAAAATTAAAATGGGGGAAAAATGGTCAAAATAAAAATAACAGATTCTTCTGACATCGCAAGGGGAGCCAAATTTCAATGAGCTATTTTTTCACATGCTTGCAGAGAATGGTTTACCAAAACTAAGATACTGGGTTGTTAGTTTAGGTATATATTCTAGGTTAATAGAAGCACTGGGGACCCAGTTATAGCACTTAAAAAAAAATCAGATTTTCATCATACATCTCCTGGGGAGAACCGGAGCAAAAGTAACGCGGGACGAACGTAACAAAACAATTTTCTCAGGGCCCTGCTTACATTTGCATTTCTACGGTGGCCCTGAAGTGCAAACCACAACAACAAATTACTAAACAACAACAACAACAAATTAAAAAACAACAACAAATTAAAAAACACTACAACAAGTTAAAAAACACCACAACAAATAAAAAAAACACTACAGCAAATTAAAAAACAACAAATTAAAAAACACTGCAACAAATTAAAAAACACTGCAACAAATTTAAAAACAAAAACAAATTAAAAAACACTACAGCAAATTAAAAACCACTACAGCAAATTAAAAAACACTACAACAAAATAAAAAACAAATACAAAATAAAAAACACAACAGCAAGTTAAAAAACACTACAACAAATTAAAAACACAACAGCAAGTTAAAAAACACTACAACAAAATAAAAACAAATACAAAATAAAAAACACAAAAGCAAGTTAAAAAAACACTACAGGAAATTAAAAAACACAACTACAAATTAAAAAAACACAACAACAAATTAAAAACACAACTACAAATTAACCCGGTTCAAAAGCTGAACTGCAGTGTCGTCCAATCAGCGATGTCTCATGTTGCCCACTGGTACCTACCTCTTCCGGTAGGTTATTGTAGTTGTGTTTTTTATTTGTTGTAGTGTTTTTTATTTTGTATCTATTTTTTATTTTATTGTAGTGTTTTTTAATTTGTTTGTAGTGTTTTTTTAACTTGCTGTTGTGTTTTTTTATTTTGTTATGGTTTTTTATTTTGTTGTAGTGTTTTTTTAATTTGTTGTAGTGTTTTTTTAACTTGCTGATGTGTTTTTTATTTTGTAGTTGTGTTTTTAAATTGTTGTAGTGTTTTTTAATTTGTAGTTGTGTTTTTTTATTTGCCGTAGTGTTTTTTTAACTTGCTGTTGTGTTTTTTACTTTGTTGTAGTGTTTTTTAATTTGCTGTAGTGGTTTTTAATTTGCTGTAGTGTTTTTTTAATTTGCTGTAGTGTTTTTTTAATTTGTTGTTGTTTTTTAATTTGTTGCAGTGTTTTTTAATTTGTTGTGGTGTTTGTTAATTTGTTGTTGTTGTTTAGTAATTTGTTGTTGTGGTTTGCACTTCAGGGCCACCGTACATTTCAGAGCTGACAAATATTGCGTTATTTCGTTTCCCGCGTGTAGGTCCGGAAGGCTCTTTTCAACTATGGAAAGAAAATTGCTAAAACTGTATTTTTTTACTACTAACGTGTTGTATTTCATGTTTCATGTGTTACAGTACTGATCAATCTACAGGTTATTTAGTGCTTCAGGTTAAAAAGTTTGCATTTTTAGAGTTTTCAAAATAAAAGTAAATTGGGTTTAAATGTCATGAGTTCCCGTTGGGACGAAACTAACAATTGTTACATTTGTCACGCTGCTAATACTGTTGCATTATTTTAAGAATTTATATTATTGCAACTATTTTTTTTTCATAGTGTTCATACGGTTGTTCACAATTGTACTGTTGGGTTGTTTTTGAAACATTTCATAAAACTAAAATTTACAAAGAAAATTTAATTTTGTATTTTTTTTTTTTGAAAAAGATAAAATGTCAAAATATATTTGCAGTTGCATATTAATAAGGTCATCATCATGTATATTTATTAAAAACAAGTGTTACACAAAAATCTATTTTGTTTTGTTTTGTAAATGGTAGTTTTCTCTACAAAAGGATGAAGATGTAAAGAATCAGTGGCTAAAATCATGCCTTGAAAAAGTGATTTACTAAACGTCTGGCCATAAAAGATGGTTCAGTACTCACTTTATTTGGAACAACATGCGTCTCTTACCCACAAGCTGTAAGTATAATTATTACGTTATGTGTTTAGTGAATGTCTAGTTTACTCTAATGTCTTATCAGTAAGTTGCGCTAGCAACACATGTTGCAGTTAAGTTACTGTTTAGCTATAGCCCGGTTAGCTTACATACATACATACTTATGAGTATAAAAATGTCGGTCGTTGTTTTTATTACTTGGATTAATGATAAATTATGTGTAAGGATGTTGCACTGTGTGGAGACTGTGTTAGTTGACCAATCAGAGCAGAGTAGGCTACTGAATCTTTGAATTGCTTCGCACGAATCGTTTGGGGATCTCTGAGAAATGGGGTAATATTAAATTTATAATTAACTCTTTCACCGCCATTGACGAGCTATCTCGTCAATTAAGAGAAAACGCTTCCCCGCCAATGACGAGATTTTCCGTCTTTCCGCAATACCGCTATTATCCACCAGGTTGCCTTCCGCAACTTTTTAAACCCGGAAGTATTTCCCTATGGCAAACGGCTGCATGTCCGTGTCTGTTTTAAGGATCGCTCTGAATGGGATCTCTATGAAAAGTCTGTCACAAAAATGGAATTATCTCTGCTTTTTGCTCAAAATCTGGTGTTTTTGCAGAAACCTACCCATATTCAAAAGCTGATTACAAAAGAACCACTGAAGGTAGGATTAAACGTTTTTTTTTTTTTTTGAAAGCAGAGGGTCTGTTCTTTCATTTGGTATATTGTATGTTTACATATTTGAAGAAGAACATTTTCTGGAAGGCATTAAACTTTGGTAAAAATCATGAAAAACGCTGGCGCTGGCTGGCAACTTTTTTGAAAAACGCTGGCGGTGAAAGAGTTAATAATATGTGTAAAGTATTTTAATCGGTTTTGCACATGAGAATCTTGTGAAAGCAAAACAGATATTTCAAGAAGAAAACGTAACATGAGCTTTTCAGATCAAGCAGGAGGGAGCAGACCAAGGCGGCTGTATTCAGTGTTTATTTCTGGGCTAAAGCAGCTGATCTCTTCATCCGGGCAAGACACTGGAGGTCTCGCTCAGACACAGCTGTTACGCATGCTTGTTTCCATCGATCGGTCAGCGAGAAATCAATAAGTGTACATTGCTTTATCACTCGCAATTCGACTGATCAATGAAACCTGTATGAAAAGGTGTTAACACCCGAGGGTCTGAAGTGAGCAACACGCAGAGAGCTAAAGAAAAACGAATGAAAGATGCTGAAAGGTAATGAATGAGTGAATAACCACTCAGATCTAGAGAAAGAGACAAAACGCAGACGAATCAATAAGAACTAAATAAAGAAACCAAATACAAAGAATAAAGAAAAACAGCAAAGCAAATGACAAAAGAAAATACATACAAACACGTAAAAGAAAAACAGGAACAAATTTCACGGAATAAAGGTACAGAAACCGTCACAGGGACGGTACCTTTTTAAACGTGCTAATATGCACCATTTAGGTACAAGTGTGCACTTTTTGAAAAAGCCCCATCCCCGTAAAAGCGTTTGCTTGCACCTATTTTTTCTGAGAGTGTAGACGAGAATAAAAATGCATAAAAAACCCCAAATGGGATTAAATATTGTGAACAAATGTGCAGGGAATCTTGCGACAGACAAAACTTTATACAAATGGTTGGTAATATAGATACAAATATTTTAACTTAAACATAGACGTTGCACCCATCTGGTCGCATTTCAGTAGTTAGGAAGGTCATAAAAACAATACAGCAAGACTGGTTATAGTATATTAGGTTTGCTCTGTGTGTAACTGTGTGTTCGAACCCAGGAAACACACATACCACTAAAAAACGTGTACCTTGTAATGTAAGTCGCTTTGGATAAAAGTGTCTGCCAAATGCATAAATCTGTAAATGTTATAACTATGCACATTTTACTCACCATGACGTAATGACGCTGCATTTCAGATTTCTCGCTGGCCAGTTTATCACATTCCAACTTGAGACTGACAAGAAACAGACAAAGAAATAAAAATGTTATACTGTTTGATATGACGTTTGTTTTACTGACGAGATACACGGACTCAAACATGATCAACCATGGGTTTTGATGTCATCACTTTTCAAATAAATAAATAATATACATACAGATATGTCTATAACAGAATAAAATAAAATGCTAGACTACAAGTATAATTGAGAAATTCATTGTCTGTCTTTGCAATCATGTAAAATCTTTACATTCTTTGTTACAATTATGTATTTTTTCCCCATTTTTCTCATCTTGCATGCACGAGACACTATTTAACTTTATTAATTTGTGATAGGTGTTGAACAGGCCTTTGGTGTTACATCAGGATTTTAACTGTAAACGAAAAAGATTTTATGCTGTTTGGCTGTTCATTTACGCACCAATGGCGTTTTGGGGGCTGTTTACACCTGTTATTACGTTTTCGCCGACAAGTGGACAAGAGAGACACATTCACGTTTACATCTGGTATTTAAATCCATTTCTTTTGTCCACTTTTGTCCTGATTACTTCGTGGGGTGGTCTATGGGCGAGTCCCTGCCGTCATTTAAACGCGAGCGGGAGTAATGACTAGGGCTGGGTATCGATTCGGATGTTCCAGGTCGATTCGGTTTCGATTCACAAGCTATCAAATTTCGATTCAAATTCCGATTCTCGGATCGATTTTTATACTCGGTTTTCAAATCAACTCAATGAATAAAGATTTAATACAAATACTATATTAATAAAAAAGAACAGTGAACAGCAGTTTACAAGTGGGTAATTAATAAAAAGAAACTATCGTCGTCGTCTTGCTTGCGAAATCTAAGAGGCTGTTTACACTTGGCATTAACATGCGTTTTCGTCGATCGGATCACAAGTGGATCACACGTTAATGCCATGTGTAAATTGTGTTCAAAACGTTTTGAACGCGTCCACTTTCTACCACTTTCAACCACATCCAGAGGTAGTCGAAACCACTTTCGATCGGATCGCTTTGGAGCTGCGGAACGCAATGTGGTTGAATGTGTTCGAACAGCCACACGCGACCGCCTTCTCTCCGCCCATTTATCTAATCTGAGGTACTAAACACAAATTTTACGTCTTTTTTTTACTTCTGGCGTGAACATACGGTGAGCAGCGCTATTTTTAGCCTTTCATTGATAAAACTACTGCGGGTGTTCTCCGTAGTTTCGTTTTGAAAGCGTGAAAGTTGCGCGATCCTATTTCATCAATTGCGCTGAAAATTCAGAGAAAGCTCTTACATACACACGTACAAAACTCTGTGCAGCATGTTTACTTGCTAAACAAGCAGTGGACTCCGACATAATATTAGTTTGCGTCCATATAAACTCATCATTACTCCCGCTCGCGTTTGAATGACAGCAGAGAGACTCGCCCCTTCCTCCTTGGTAACATCGCGCAAGGCAAAAAAGAAAGTGACATCTAGTGAAGAAGACTATTAATTAGATGAACGTTAATCTTATGTTCAATGTTTGCGGAAATAAATATGAAAAAAAAACAGATTCTGCTCTTTGAGAATCAATATTGAATCGACAACGTAAGAAAAAAAGATTAATCGAACAATCAATTTTTTTGCCCAGCCCTAGCAATGACGGGTTTAAATGGACGCGAACTAATATTATGTCGGAGTCCGCTGCTTGTGTTGTCAATATACATGCTGCACAGTGTTTTGTACATGAATATGTAAGAGTGCAATTGATGAAAGAAGATTGTGCAACTTTCACACGCTTGCAAAATGAAGCTAATGTAAGACGCAGAGAACAGCCGCTTTGGTTTTATCAATGAAAGGCTAAAGATAGCGCTGTATACACTGCGTGTTGTTCACACTAGAAGTCAGAAAGGATGTTAAACTTTGTGCTCAGTACCTCTGATTAGATAAATAGATAGATAGATAGTAGGCGGCTTCTCTTGTGGCCGTTCAAACACATGTGACCACATGTGTGTTTTAACCACAAAAGCAATGAGTTGTCGACTACCTCTGAATGTGGTCGAAAGTGGATGAGCTCAAAATGTTTTGAACACCGTTGACACCTGTCTTTAGCATCGTCCACTAGGGCTGTCACCATGATTAAATAATCGTCTCATCGGGATTGTTTGACCTCATTGCAATGATCACCGCAATGATTGCATATCTCTCTTGAATAAACTAATATTATGTCGGAGTCCGCTGCTTGTGTTGTAAGTAAACATCTCTAAATTTTCAGCGCAATTGATGAAATACGATCGTACAACTTTCACACGCTTGCAAAATGAAACTGCGGAGATCAGCCGCTTTAGTTTTATCAATGAAAGGCTTAAATAGCGATGTTCACCGCGTGTTCGTGCCAGAAGTCAAAAAAGACGTAAAACTTCTGTTTAGTACCTCAGATTAGATAAACAGTCGCGTGTGGCTGTTCAAACACATTCAACCACATGTGCGTTTACACTACAAAAGCAATCCGATCGAAAGGGGTTTCGACGACCTCTGAATGAGGTTGAAAGTGGACAATCTCAAAACGTTTTGAACACCGTTTACACCTGGCATTAACGTCGTCCACTTGTGATCCGATCGACGAAAACGCATGTTAATGCCAAGTGTAAACACCCTCTTAATAGCATGTGCCCCTTGGGATCCCGAAAATGCATCCTTTTGAAGACGACTTTCACAGTGCAAGCCTTTAAAAATGACGCCTTCTCGTCTCCGTGTAAACTGCGATAATGGTTGCGTCATGCTCATGTGTTAATTCAGTCTATAGGCATGTGCGGTATAACCAAAACAACAACAGCGGCCTACAGGATTGTGTTTGTGTCGAGTTTATTAACACTTCTCCAACAAAGTTTACAACATTTTGATGCTTTATACTACAGGGTCGTGTAAAAGCGGATCTATTTGACAGTATTGTGGCATGTTTGTGAAAGTTGTCAGTAACGCAAAGGAAAATATTTCCGTTGTTTACTACATCATCTTCCTGTGAACGTAGCCTGAACGCTACAATTTTTTTTTTAAAGCTTTGGAGCGGTCTGCAGGCACATCTTAAAACATCAACACATCAATCTGTTTCTTCTCAATTTCCCTCTTCCTTCCTCTGATGTGTGATGTCCTTTATTCGCTTACACAGTGGCTCTTATCTCTAGTGCTGACAGCTGATGACAGGAAGCAACGTTCACACCATCCTGGTGAGATATTCACACGGGCGGTGTCGATTTTCAGTGATGTTGAGTTCAAATGGGCAAGGAAGGTAAACAACTGAGTGTCGTGTGAGCTTTGACCGAAAGCGTTTATCCAAAAAAAAGGAAAAAAAAAACCCTAACCTATCATCATCATTTACTTGCCTTCATGTTGTTCCTAAGCTTTATGAGTTTCTTTATTCTGTTGAACACCAAAGAAGATATTTTGATAATTGATGGTCAATGGGAATCGTCGACTTAATATCGTTTCTCATATCAATATCTTCTTTTGTGTTTAAAAGAAGCAAAGAAACTCATACAGGTTTACAACAACACAGGGGTGAATAAATGACAATTTTATTTTTGGGTGAACTATCCTTTAAATCCATGTAATGCAATTCAATATGTGGATATGAATGTTTTGTCAGGTGTTGGGCAGGAGGCAGGACTGACATAAACACACTGTTGTTTGTTTGCATACCTGTGATATTGTGCCTGCAGGAACTGAAACTCATCCTTGATGCGATCACAAGAGTCCGACGTGGTGAATTTGAGCGGCTGTGTCGATTGAGACGAAGCCTGGAAAAGTGCCAAAGAAAAAAGAAATCAGATCTTGTGCTGACACATCTAAATGTCCCAGTGACCAATCAGTCACAATCACAGTACAGAACGTCACTAAAACACAGTTTTTCCAGTTATCCGGTTACTAACATGTTGCAACAATTCCACCAAACACTTACGTTTGAGGTTTGCTTAGAAAAAAAGCTTTGCCACAAACAGAAAAGCTTCTTTTCACCTTTGACCTGCTTAAACAGGGGTCACTGACCTACGACCCCAGTACAAGACAGAAAGACCATTACACCAGAGAGAGAGAGAGAGAGAGAAAGAGAGAAAGAGAAAGAGCGAGAGAGTAAAATGGGAAGTGCAGCTGTGTTCAGTGTGAAATCAGACACATTTATTTGAAGACATTGCTGTGTGTGTGTGTGTGTGTGTGTGTGTGTGTGTGTGTGTGTGTGTACTCAAACACAATAAGCTTGACCAGATAAATGTGGTGAAAACTACTGAATTCTTTGTTCTTTTGAAATATAATTCAATTCATTTTTTTTCTTTCGAATTTTTCACAGTACGCATACAATTGCATCTCTCCTCATGTGTGTCACTGTGTGTCTTTAGGGGGAGGTGAGAAATGTGTGTCTCTGTAATCCCTGTAGTATTCATGCTATTAAAAATCAATTAGAGGAACAAAAACCAGCACCATCACCTGTAACCCATAAACATGAGAGACAGAGGGAAAGAGAGAGAGACGTAGAGAGAGTCTGGATTTAAAAAGCAAACACCTAGCAAGTAGAAATTAGAGGTCGACTGATAATGGATTTTACCGATAACACAGGTTGGTCGTACTTGCAGATTAATCGACTGATAGTTAAATGCAGGATCTAGCAAATTAATTACTTTATAATGATATCAAGCAACCAACACATCTCTAAAGAACTATCGACATGAATTTTTGCAATAGGCGATTATTCCATCAACTAATCGGTACCGATTAGCAACTACGGTTGCGCCGATAGACGATACTATGGTCAGAAATATGGCCGATAATGGGCCTTTATGACGATAGTTGGCATGTTTGCCCATCAGTTTCAAATTTTTATCATCATATTCATCTTCGTTTCACTTTAAAATGGGCATTGCATGCTTTTCCTCGCATGAAAGGGTTTGGGCTACACAGGGCTACACTTTGCGATTTTTCTCCATGGGAAATGAGACCATGATTCACATTCAGATTAAAAAAAAAAAAAAAATTATTGCACTTGTAAAAAACGTGCTACACAGAATTTTCTGTTATAATAGTTTTTTTTTATTGAATAATTGACAGTAATAAAAATATTACAGCAGTGTAGCCAAATATAAATTGTATGAAAAATGAACAAAAATAACACAAAATTAAATAATTTAAAATGAAAATAAAGACATTGTTGCTAGGGGGGAAACAAAAAATTATATAAAAATATGAAAATAATTACATGCCTTTAGAATCTGAGAGGCTTTCTGATTTTTTGAGGGTAATATTAGATCAACATAGTGTACAATTTCTTCTTTAAATACTTTAAAGCACGGTTTTCGCCCAGAGAATTTACATTTATGTATGTGGAATTTCGCCATTAAGATAATGAAATTAATCACGTATGTGTGAATTTGCAGGGCTCCAGACTGCCCCCAAATGGTGGCATTTTGCCCCTAAAATTTGAGAGTGTGCCACTGAATTTTACATCCAGTCGCACATGTGCAACAAGTAAATTTGACCTTTTTTCCAAAAGTCCACAATAAAATGTGACACTGAATTTGAAACAGCACATTGTACTTTCTGCATCTATCATTAAAGTATTTATGTGAATATTTGGTTAGCATGTTGATTTATGGTGTGTGCCCCTAAATTTTCTGGTTGCGCCCCTAAAATTTTCAGTTGGGGGCCACTGTGCTCCTAGTGAAAAAAGTTAGTCTGGAGCCCTGATTTGTTTGTAGAGGTAGGTCGACCGATATGCTTTTTCTCTGGCCGATGCCGATGCCGATTTTTTAGAAATCAGGGCAGCCGATGGCCGATATGTTTGGCCGATTTTCTATATGTACATAATAATCAAAATGTTCTCATCATTATTAGCAGATATTTTAAATGCAAAAATGTCACTATTTAAGTCAAAGTATTAAAAAAAATTATGACTGGTCTTTCTGAAGAGTTTTACAACCTCCTCTGCACCATGCATTTATCAGACACAGATATTACCTGACACTCTGCTGTCATCATCTTTGATCAGTTTTTTACCATGGCTTTTATTGCTTTGTAGGATAAAATCCTTATTTGGTAGACCTGATAAAATATTTATTCATCATAAAGTTAACATAGTAAATGCCCATGGTTTTTAGTTGAGACTGTTATTTAGGGCAAATCTTTTTAAACACATTTACATTCTCATTTCTGAGACGCTATAAGTGACTGATTGTGCTGACAGTGACGTCTTGTGACTTTAGTGTTGGGACAGATCTGTTGTTTCAACCGTTCATTCAAACGAATCCGTTCAAAGGAGTCAGTTCGCGAATCGGACGCGCTGTTATCTAATCCAGGCTGAGCAGCGCAAAACTGTAAACAAAGTCTTACTGTAACAACACGAAAAACATTTCCTTTGTGGATATGATTTGGTCTTCCGACCTTTCGCCATCGGGTCAGTTTTGTTTTGAGTAATAAAAGCAGGGAGACAGAAAGCGTGCGGGCGCGGCTCTTCTCTCTCTGTCACGCAAACAAAACTCATCATCACTCATTAATCACATGAAATGAGCCTAATCTTTGCACGGACAGTGCACCGCGAGACATAAGCCCGTCGCGCTGTTGTACTGGCTGCTTAATTCGCGCGATCCGCCATCATTTAGTAAAGCTGTTTATGAACAAGGCATGGCTGCACACACACGAGATGGGAGCGAGCTGCTTGCAGCAAGAGGCAGCGTCATGAGTTCTACAACAGCGCTTAGGTGCCCGCAGATGCGCCTGCCTATTAATCGGCCTAATTTTGCAGCAAAATCGGCCAAAGCCGATTTTTTAAAATATGCCAAAAATCGGCCAATTAATCGGCCGGCCGATAAATCGGTCGACCTCTATTTGTTTGTCCTTCTGATTTACAAATAAACCTAATAAAACATGTTTCCAAAGTAAAGCAACATTTTTGTCAATATTTTTAACAATGAAGTCAAGTATATGTTGCCAGAAAACTGCAACTACATTACAATACCAAAACAAATGAATGGCTGTCTCTTTAGAAGAAACGCAAAAGCTCTGTTATAATAAAGTGTCTTAAAAGTCACTTTCCTTATTTTAGACGCCTTAAGATTTGAGTAATTAAAAAATTATTAGATGTTAAACATAAACAATGTTAACATTAATCCGGAGGTCGCATTACGCATGACAAATTGTACTGTTGCTGCAACCTGAGCAGTCTCCTAGCTGCTACAAGCACACTCTGAAAGTGGTGGTGGAGGGTAGAGCACACAGCCCCGCCCCTCCCCCTGTCTGCAGAAGAGTGTCTGATACCAGGCACTGTTGCGCTTTTCTACCACATGGGGGAGCTGTAAGTCATTTATACATGGAAACTACATAGTGTTGCTTTAACAACCGGATTATTCTTAGTTAATCAGAAATTGTTGTAATATGTTTATGACTTGCAAATGTAATGCTTAGTTAACTTAAACCAGGCTGGATGACGTATGCAGCCTGCATATGCGACTTTCGGAGTTTGCAGCCTTCGGATTGAGAAACGTCCAGAGGTTATTCCTTGCCTTGCGCTTTTTCCTCTCTTTTGTGTGAAAATTGTTGCTCCAAATCCATCAAGTAAACCGATTGTGTTAAGGTCTGCCGCCTTTACACGTCACACGAGTGAGCAAGTTTGACTGATATAGCATCTTGGATTGTAATGTAAATACGTGAACACTTGAATGCAGCATCTGAACACAGGGAAACATATGCAAGTGAATCGCCGTCATTTAGAAATAAGATCACATTTATGTATGAATCGAGAGTGTGATTTGTGATTAATCTTGCAGCCCCAACTCTGACTCTTCCTTGCACCCGAGCTTGTAATACGCATGGCTCTGACATTTCCTTGCACTAGAGAGGTTGTTATGTGCACAGGGTTTTAAAACCATCAAGCGCGGTGTCCCCACTCCCTGGCATTCAGGAAATTTCAGAGCGCCTGGGCTTTAATGATGTGCTCGGATTAATGGTATCAGTTCTAAGAAAGTTGCAGTCATGACAATGTTGCCATTAGAGTAAATCAGCTTATCTTATTGTTCGCCAATCAAGGGGCTTGTTATAAATGAGTAAAAAAGTAACAAATAAATAAATGAGTAAATTATCTCAGTTGTTTCTGTTTTATTTGTCCTAAGCAATTTTAGAAGAAACATCCGAGACCAAGTTGATACCTCAATAAAACAACAACAACTGCGAACTCAGTTGCTGAGTAATAACATTTTCCAGTGACAAAGACAAAAGAGTCAGTGAGGGAGTAATGGGAGTCACGGGACAACAACAGAGACTTAAAACATCAACAGTTAAATTACTAGTATAAAACAAAAAAATATAATAAAATCTTATTGTTTGGGGTAAATGCCCTCCAATGTTGCCCCTTTTGTGATGCTAATAAAGGACTTTGGCCTCCCTGCCCTAGACATCTGCCACACACACACGCACGCACACACACACACACGCACGCACGCGCACACACACACACACAATAACAGCTCTCCAGGGTCTTATCCGCATTTTTGTTTCCAAAATTGCGGCTGGTGTGTTATTGTAGCACAGGAACAGACAATGTAGCGCACTCAACTCCCTCTGAAACAGACAAAAAACATCTCGCAATTACACCCATTCTCTGTATGTGTGCATGTGTGTGTGTGCGTTCACACAATGACTGAGCTTCACAAACACATTAACAGCTGTAGCAATGTGTGTGCGTGTGTGTCAGGGGGGTTTAACCTCTGTCTATTGGGGGTGTTGTAGTGAGAGAGGGGGGTCTTGTTAATTCAGTTGTCTTTAATAATGTCCCACAGACCCCTGTACACCCTCACAACACAATGCCAACATAATGAAGCCAGACCTCTGTGTGTGTGCGACGCTTGAGTGCTCAGCCTTCTACACACGTGTTAATAGGAAAAAGAGAGTGGTGTGTGGTTGCTAAGGTGTTCGGTGTTGGTTGCCAGGGCCTTGCTATGAAGACAATGAAGATATTTTGAGTGGCAACAGAAAGCGTGTGCTAAACGCTCACGACTATGGATTGCCTTTGTTATAAAGTTATAATGAAATGTGACAATTACACAGTTACATCAGTTCAAAATGAAAGAAATTTTTTGCATCAGGCTCATATATGATAGCACAGTGATTCTATTGATCTATTAAACTTCTCAGAAGTTCAGTTTCTGAAAACTTCATTGTGGGTTGAAAAGAAAGACACACTTTCATGGGACTTCTTAACTAAAGCTAATTTAGGATAAAATTGAAAAACAAACTTTGAACGGAGTTTGGTGCATACAACTTGTACTGCACTATTTACATTGAGAAGTTGAATGATTCCTCAGATGTACATTTATGCATCTGAGCAGCAGGGACGCAGCGCAACGCTCCGACCGGGCAGCAGGGACGCAGCGCAACGCTCCGACCGGGCAGCAGGGACGCAGCGCAACGCTCCGAGCGGGCAGCAGGGACGCAGCGCAACGCTCCGAGCGGGCAGCAGGGACGCAGCGCAACGCTCCGAGCGGGCAGCAGGGACGCAGCGCAACGCTCCGAGCGGGCAGCAGGGACGCAGCGCAACGCTCCGAGCGGGCAGCAGGGACGCAGCGCAACGCTCCGAGCGGGCAGCAGGGACGCAATGCTCCGAGCGGGCAGCAGGGACGCAGCGCAACGCTCCGAGCGGGCAGCAGGGACGCAGCGCAACGCTCCGAGCGGGCAGCAGGGACGCAGCGCAACGCTCCGAGCGGGCAGCAGGGACGCAGCGCAACGCTCCGAGCGGGCAGCAGGGACGCAGCGCAACGCTCCGAGCGGGCAGCAGGGACGCAGCGCAACGCTCCGAGCGGGCAGCAGGGACGCAGCGCAACGCTCCGAGCGGGCAGCAGGGACGCAGCGCAACGCTCCGAGCGGGCAGCAGGGACGCAGCGCAACGCTCCGAGAGGGCAGCAGGGACGCAGCGCAACGCTCCGAGCGGGCAGCAGGGACGCAGCGCAACGCTCCGAGCGGGCAGCAGGGACGCAGCGCAACGCTCCAACCGGGCAGCAGGGACGCAACACGCTGGCCAACAACAAGGACGTTGCACACTGCCTTGGACCTGTAAGCAATCAATCCGAATAGCAACATAAAACACACAGCAATACCCTGGTTACCACCACAAAACATGCCATACACAGAGCAATGCAGTCTATTAATGAACAACATCTTCACTTCAGGTAATAGCGCATGGGTTTATGTATGTTAACTGCATTTCAGAGACGACTGCTTTACAAACAATACCCCGATTTGCCAATCGTTTACAACTGATTGATGAAGCGGTTCCAACGATAAAATACCATCACAGGCGGTAAGTAAATGAAAATTTTATCTCAAGTGTTTTGTTTGCAATTGCCGCATAAGTGCATTCAACGTACATACAGCTGTGCTGTACTCAAAACTCTTTATCTCCTCCCACCATACGCTTCAAGAGTTCTGACTTTTTCTTAGAAAAAAACGGAAAGGCAGTTCTGTCTTTTATAAATCTGACAACACGAAAGACTCTTTGGACATGTAAAGGATGAAATACTCTTCTATATGTATCCAAGATTAACATGAGATTGAAAGAAACTCTGTGTGTTCTGTGATCTTTAATCAACCAAAAGGCTAAAAAACCTCTAAGACCAAAGACTAAATGGAAAAGTCAACAGTAACTTCTAATCCATGATTTGAGATCCTGCCATAAATCTTCTCCTGATGGCCATTTCTGCTGACATTTAAGAGGCTTAAAGCCCAGTTTTGGACAGTGTACTTAAAGAATTCATCAGTAGCAAGAAGTCATCAAAATAACATTTAAACCAAGAGTTATATTAATCTGTTATTTCAAGACAGATTTAAAGAAAAGGGTCTCAAATAATCCTTAAAGGTGTCAAAGAATGCTTTGAAATAATCTGTTAAATGGTCTACATAGAAGGTTTGTGGCTTTATTAAGTGCAAAAATTATCTAGAGATGGTTTTTCATGCCCATTTACAACCCTAGAATTTACTCTAAGAATTAAATGGTCTATTATTACCTTATTTGAAAGAGTCATGAATAATAATGTTAAGCTCTGCTCTGATTGGCTGTTTCTCATAGCAGCTCCTTCAGTAGCTCTGTGTGTGAATAAACGGATCTTATGTTTGAGTCTGTATCAGATAAAGATACAGAATTTGAGGAATAATCAATTGTTTGGAGATTGTTAATGAATGTTTTTTGAGAGGCAAGTTTGTGTTTTTTCCAGTATGGACCTGCAAAACGTAACTGTAACGTCAATAGTAGAACTTTAGCCTAAATGCTAGCATATAGCATTAACTAGCATAAAGTGCTAAATCAGCAGTCACAACTTTGACTTAGCATTGTAACAACATTGTACTTAATTACTTAATTTAAAGTTGGTTTTATGTTGAGATTGCATTTTTGGACAAGGGTTGATCTTTATGCAAAAACATTTTACACCTATTATGCAAAATCCACTTTAATAAAGTGTTTGGGCATAAATTTGTGTGAACACAACTACCTTACAATGAAAAAACACCCTGCCTTTTTTAATCCCCAATAAACCAAATCAGTCTTATTAGACATGCTGTTTTGATTTTCTTGTTAATGTGATGTCACACTGATTAAGCCCCACCCACAGCCACTGACTGAGAGTCCTGCATTACCATTGTGTAATAGTAATAAAGCAGTCTGCAATATCTCAATAGTGAGATAGTGTTGTCTCAGATTGCATTTACAGTGATCAGATCTATTTTAACTAAATGCGCTTACTGTCTCTTTTGATAAAGGAGTGAGGAGCTGCGTCTCGGTTGCATTTAAAGAAAAAGAAGCTCCCACATAAATAGGCACATTTTAGACATGCTTTAATAAACGATCTGTGAGGTATTTTGAGCTTAAACTTCACAGACACATTCTGGGCACACCTGAGACTTATTTTACATCTTGTAAAATGGGCATAACAGGTGCGCTTTAAAGTAACAGTGGGACAGCTAGAAATATAGAACAATCTCATGGCATTGAAATTTCTTACATTTAGATGTCAAACAATCCCATTCTTTTATTTTAATATTCTCAACGTTTATTCTCTGAAATAGCAAAAAGGCTTTATTTAAAGTAGGCCTCAAACATGTCCTCTCACGAGGAGGTTTTCATTAGCGTCTCTGTGTTTGTGTGCCCACATATGTCTGTGTGTGCATTCGGGGGAAAGGCAATTAGACTCGAGTGCAAACAAAATAATGACTGGGGACTCATTAACACAAGCTGCCCACTGTGTGCACAGGAACAATTCATGGAAACGATACAATTAAGCCTCTATAGGGAGGGAACCAGGCAACTGGTGTGCAAACAAGCATCTCGGACCCAGAGACCCGACCTAAACCAGAATACATTCACAGCCACTCTCATTTATACATGCTGCCTGAAACCTGACCACTGTATTTACATGGGTTTACATAAGACCGCAGAAATACAATGACATGAAGAAGCCACTCGTGTTGTTTTTAGTATTTATCAAAGCTTTAATGTGAAACCATTATTATTGTCTCTGTGGTGAACACTGATACATATTTAGAGTTAATCCTTTAAAGTGATCTATTCCACTAGATTTAATGATTATTCAATGCATCCCGGGACGGCAAAATTCATTTTATAATTCAGACAAAACAACGGGTTTGTAACAATTTCACATCATCGTAACATTAAATTTGTTTCTGCAGCTCAAATGGAAGAGCAATGCATTAGCAGATAAAATGTATACCTTTTACACTGCAAGTTGCTTTGGATAAAATGTAAAATATAAATTTGGATATAATATATAAATATAAAACAAAGTGTTTGCAAGTAAGAGCATGAAAATCACAAATCTAGATTAAGTTTGGAAAACGTACGGAAAGAGGATACAGAACAAACGCTGGTACTCAACAGCCATTGTATTACCATAATTGATCAAAACGATAATAATCGATTATAAAATTTATTGTATTTCATGCATTCTGACGCAAGGTGTTCAAAAAAGCAGGTGAGCTTGAAACAGAGTATTTCTCGGCCAAACTCACGCCTCCTATTTCTTAAAAGTTTCTGAAAGTTTTTTTTTTCCGAACATGGGTACCGCTTACGTACCATGGATAGACATTACGTATCACATTCCTTTTATGGGCACTTCCCCCCGAAAAGCACACCCACATGTCAATCAGTGTGAGCGAGAACGACGAGGACGCTAGAAGTCATCACTTCATAAATCAAAAAGATTATATTAGTAAAACTCTGTAGTAGTGTGAAGCTTTTGCACTTCTAAAAGTGGACTTCTTTATGTGAATACCCTGATTTTGTGCCTTATTTAGCTATAACAAGTTTCAACTTTTATTTGCTACAAATAAAGCTTGAGAAGCGGTTATACATGCCGTTAAATGCTTTTTCGACTGGCCGAATAAGAAATTTGAAATAAAAATAAATAAATACATTTTTATTTATATGACTTCGGCGCATCAATTCTGCACCCGGAATGTGCATAAAAAGTCTGGTCAAGCGCATAAAAAGTCCGGTCAAGCGCATAATTCCCAAAATAACCGCGGGCCGCCACAGAATCAACACTGGCCGCCACAAATAGATATTTCATGATTCCCATTAACATTTAAATGTTACTATTTAGAACGGCTTAATTCATTGCAGCGAGCGCTCAGTGCGCCTCCATCCTCCCTCTCTCGTTGTGTGCAGCGCCAACAGCGCGCGCCTCCGCCCCCCTCCCCTCTCTTTGCTACGCGCCTGCGCCTCTCTCAAATAACAGTGAAAAGTATTTAACTCCGTGTTCCTCCGTGTTCTTTCTCTTTTTCGCGTAAACGTCAACAATCACGGATGTTACGGCTGATCAAGTTCATCATGAGAGTAACTTAACAAAAGGTTAGCAGTAGTGTTTCCCACACATACCCGTTCTGATGTGAGTCTGTGTCCGAGCTCTCTCCCTACCGCGGCATGCCCATGCACGTGTTCTGTAGTAACAGCAACTGTGTATTCTCTCATATTTCTGAATTTGCAACAAATTGTTTGCGCTATACGCGATATACAATAAAACTACCACTCGTATTTCAAATAAAAAACGCTCATAACACAACAACACTGATGAGAAGAGCAATATCAGTTCAGCCTCAATGTAAACGTATGATGATTTTTCAGACAATGTCACGTTTTTAGCAGCAGTTAAAGAAAGAGCTGATTGGATTCAACAAAGAGTTACTGAGTCGTGGGTCGTTACTGGGTCCTGTTTAGTCACTATTTTATAGACAACAGAATAGAAACTATGTAAAAATAGCATTCAGTTGTGTTAAAATGCAATATAATGTGATGGATCAAAGAGTAAAACACGACGCAATGACGTCACATATATGCTAATCAGCGTGTGACGTCATCACCGCCACAGTATCTCAAAATCCTGTGGGAAACACTGGGTGCACCCCTAATCGTCATATGCTCAATAACCATAGTAAAACAACAAAACATCTAAAAACATGCCATTTTTATTATAAAATGTCCACAAAGCATGATAATTAGAGGTGCACCGATATATCGGCCGATAATGCATGCTATGCTTTTCAATGAATTACGGTGAAATGCCGCTACATCCAAAAGCCAGAGGGCGCTCTTGTGCAGAAACTCAATATGCGCTGCAGACAAAGAACCATACATGCGCAGCTCCAGGAAATTGCTTAAGGATATATTTATATTGCTATTCTTAAAACCTTTTCAGATATTTTCATGATAATAAAGAATATGTTATTATTAAAAAAAGGAATATTGCTTTTCAAAAGCCGTAGTACACGAAAAAGTTGTGAATAATATCGGCTGTGCGATTCAGAATAGTTATCGGCCACGTATTATTAGTATATATATATATATATATATATATATATATATATATATATATATATATATATATATATATATATATATATATATATATATATATAGGCATTTATCGGTGCAAGCCTAATAATAATATACTTACCCAAAACCATACCACATGTCCAAAGAAACCATAGTATGCTTAAAAACCATAGTAAAACAACAGTACATCTAAAAATGTGTCAAACACAGTACTATGCATATCCATAACCACAGTACATGTCCAAAGAAACCATGGTATGCCCAAAGATCATAGTAAAACAATAGTACACCTGAAAAGATGCCATTTACTTTGTACCATGTCCACAAACATGATACTATCCTTATCCAAAACCATGGTACATGTCCAAAGAAATCATAATATGATCAATAACCACGGTATAACCAATGAACATCCAAAATATGGTATTAACATCGTATCATATCCACAAAACACGGTTCTATACCATTATACCAATGTTAAAGCACCATGGGTAATTTTTGGTACTGCATTGCAACCTGGCACGTGTACTTTCGTCAACATAAACGAAGGCATATGCTGGAAATCTGAATGGTATGAAAAAGCAACAACAATGTATGCAATGCATGCATTAGTAGGTGATTCATTGTATTACTGTAAGTGAATGAGACGCTTACCGAGTGCCTGGCTTGTGGAAACATCATATCAGACTGTTTAAATGCGCTAAGTTTATTCGCCTTTGTATATGAAGTGATGTGGCTGTAGATCCTCGTCCTCTTTGTTTCGTCGTACTTGATCAGTAATGCTTCAGTCTGATCTCTTGAATAGATTTCCTGGATCTGATCTCCAGTGTTACAAGATGATTTTTTTTCTTCACCACACTTGTTTAGCCTTTCGAATAGCAATTACACAACAGATTGCGTTTACTATGTGACATTGCGGTTGCACATAAGAAAAATGAGTCTTCGGTTGAGATAGGCCAACATGAACGATTAATCCACGGGCAGGCTGATCAAAGCTGAAGTCAATGTTCAGACGCAATAATAAAGTCGAGCTATGCGGCTAATGCTAACAGTTAGGTTTACTGTGAAGTAAATGCGCAAAATGCATAAAAACGAGTGTAAAAGCGTCGACGTGTTGTCTTATAAAACTGATTTTTTCCGTCTGTCTGCCTCGTCGGAGTGAAAAAAGCAGATTGTGTTAAGAAATCATGCGTCTTCCGTCGCTTCTCCACACTCGTATGGACGAGCTCATGTGACGACGCCACACGCCACGTTTCGAATTCTACTATGGGAGCGTCGTTGCTTATGAATATTAATCACGTCACGCTCACGTTGCTTGGTAACCTTACTATTATCGTAAAAAATGTTTGAGGTTAATGCTTGTTGTAAAATTGTACTTTGATTATTTTTTAAATATATAAATAATTTAATGTAATGTATTTTATGCTATTTTAGCTGATACTTTTATCAAAAATAAAACAGCATTTAACAGCAGGACATTTAGGGACATATTCATTTACATTACATTCACGGTTAGGCATTTAGCTGATGCTTTTGTCCAAAGCGACTTACAAAGATTAGGAAACAATAAAAGTAATGTGTTATAACAATAAAAGCGATGTTACTCGGACAGGGTTTATCCTAGTCCCAGACTAAAATGCATAAAAAATACTGTAAAATACGTTGTAAAAAAATACTTAAATGTCCTAATATAACGAAGGCCTAGTCCTGGATTAAACTTTGTCCGGGAAAAGAGTAGGATATAATAATTTTTATAACCATTATTATTATTATTATTATTATTATATAAGAAATATATTTTTCCTTTTTAATAATATGTTTATATTTTAAGTTTATTTTTCTATTTAAACTTCCTTCGTATGTTTTTTATTATTATTTTTTTTTAATATTTAATTTATTTTTATTTCTCTTGTAAACCCTTTGTGCTACTACACTAAACATTGGTATTTGATTCCATCCGCTTCTTAACCAGTCATGTACGTCTATACGAGGACGTCTCGTTACGTCATTAATATTCATGACCCAAGCCTTTGCCATACTAGGATTCGTCCATTCGCATGCGGGATGCCCATTTTAAAACGTCAACTGGATGAAACGACAAAAAACTGGATAAAATGACAGAGGCCGGAAGTGTGTGTTTGTTCTTCCTCGGTCTGTAGACAGCGACTCCTACCTGCGATACTGGGAACTGCATCTATAGGAAAAGATGTTATGCTTTTTGTGTGTAATGTTCAACGAAAATGCAATAATAATAAAAAAACACACATACATACTCATTTGCTGTTTTCTACATAAAATCATTTTTCAAAATGTAAAGAACATTCTTTGAAACAGGGTTCCCACACCTTGGTTAACTTTAAATTCAAAGACCTTTCCAGGTCCAATACCCTAATATTCAATGACTTAATGTGGGGAAAAATGGACAGGGATTAGACTAATCCTAGACTAAAATCAACGTAAGAGCTGATTGAAAACAACTTTTACTGACATATCTTAAAATACACCAACGCCCTTTGTTTTCCCTTAAAATGCTCACAAGTAATGTTTTTAGTAAGGCATGTTTGTTAAAACTAGTACATAATGAAAATGAGGCCTAGTCCTAGTTTAAGATAATCCCTGCCTGGAAAACCACCCACAGCAGTTTAGAAATTGTAGCTTTTAGCATTTTTGAAAAAGGCAAAAAAATGCCTAAAAAGGACACAAATTTTATTTTTAAAACGGTTTCGAATCACAAGAATTTCAGCTTTCCAAAGATATGTGACGTGTTAACCTTTTTGTTTTTGATGTGTTGCTTTTGATGAAGTTTTCTGTAAAATAATACACAATACTGGAATTTTTAGGGGATAAATGCCCAAAATGAATAAACAGTGCCAATAAACAGCTATTTAAATTGTATTCCGTGGAGGCTTGAACCTGGAAATGGTATTCCTAACGTCACAAGTTAAGAAGTGGATTACATTTTGATAAATGGAAAAATTTAATTTAAAGCAACATACAAAAAATCCCGTCATTCCATGACTTGGACAGAAAAATATAAAATTCTGTGACTTTCAATGTCCGGAAAAGACCTTTTAAAATTCCATGATATTTCCAGAAATTCCATGACCTGTAAACCCTGAAGGATGTTAAATATCAAAATAAATGTTTAGATTATGAGACTTTAGCCTGGATTTCACACACAGGTGACACTGTCTTAAAGAAAGAGGACATCCGGACATATTTTTCCTTTTTTTAACATTCACAACAAGGAAGGGGGAGAGTAAGTCACCCACTTAATCACCGTTAGATATTTAATTCCACTTAAATATGCATACGTGTGACATTTCTATTACAAATATTTTGTATAGCGTCTTCAAAAGCTCTTAAAATTATGCAAGAATCAATATAATTTTGAATGCTAATAACAATGCAGGGTTCACAATGTAAGTTAAATGTCAAATTCCCTGACTTTTCCCAGACTAAAAAGTTGAATTTCCATGACCTATGTCCGGGATACCGTGAGTCTGGATAATGTAGTCTACACTGTGAGTTTATAAAATGTAGCTTAAATGCCCAAAATGGATAAACAGGGCCAATAAACAGCTGTTTAAATTGTAGTCCGCGGAGGCCTGGAACCGGAAATGGTATTCCTATCGTCACAAGTTAAGAAGTGAATTACATTTTGATAAATGGAAAAATTTAATTTAAAGCAACATACAAAAAATCCCGACATTCCATGACTTGGACAGAAAAATATACAATTCTGTGACTTTCAATGTCCGGAAAAGACCTTTTAAAATTCCATGATATTTCCAGAAATTCCATGACCTGTGGGAACCCTGAAGGATGTTAAATATCAAAATAAATGTTTAGATTATGAGAGTTTAGCCTGGATATTACACAGTTCACATTGTCTTAAAGAAAGAGGACATCCGGGCATTTTTTTCGGAAAACATTCACAACGAGTAAGGGGGAGAGTAAGCCCATTTAATCACCTTTAGATATTTAATTCCACTTAAATATGCATACGTGTGACATTTTTTATTACAAATATTTTGTATAGCGTCTTCAAAAGCTCATAAAATTATGGAAGAATTAATATAATTTTGAAAAATTATGCTGAATTTCAAGAAGTTAAATCATGTTAATAAAAGAGTTTATGACTTTGACTTATGCTACTCATATTTCATATTTTTTTAGGTTACTGCTTAATGAATATTAAACATTTCTTAAAGGTAAGCCAATTTGTCATGAATATGAATGAATTGCATCGCACCAAAACTGCACTTGCACAGCAAACAAAACACTCGGATTCAGAGGAAAAAGATGTAAATATTTTGAACACTTATGAGACACACAAGAATTCATGTTTTTCTAAAGGCTGAGGACATTTTGCGAACACTGTGCGCCCCCTTCTGGACAAAAACCTGGCATTGCAAAGAAAACAAGATCCAAGACTGTCAGCAAGTATAGGAACAAATTTATTTCAATTTAAAACAGATACTTTATCATTTGTGTTTCTTAGAAGGCGGTTATGAAAATCATTTCCATGTTTGTATGAGGTTCAGGCAACAGTGGTTGAAATGAAACGAGTACAAATAAAAACATGGCGAGAATGCTGTAAATAAATTTCCTCATCGGAGGATTTCAATGTAATCGTCTGAACCTTAACTCCCACCTGGACAAAAAGAGCACATGCTTTAATAATTACATTTCCTTAAAAAAAAAGAGAGAGAAAACAGCAGTTTATCTTCTAACTTAAATACAAAGTAAAGCTGTTCACTCTTATATTTAGTGTTTTACTCATTTAATAAGAGGACCGTGTCTATTTTACGATCCCGCGCGTGATTTGGACGACAATTGGCACTTGGTATGAGTCCATCTCAGAGAAAGCGGATTGGCACGCACAATATCATACAACATTTACATCTGTTATAATTACAAAATAAAAGGGTCAAAGGAGAGGAGAAAACGTCCCAAATCATTGTGGTAAAGAAGTGGTTTTCAGATAAAGTATCATCATAAAAACAGGATTTAAAGCAAAGGCTTTCATTTGGGTCCGAATCTCAACCGTTCGCCACCAATATCAGCTCCATACCAGCACGCATGCAAAAAACTAATGTCGGCTGTAATCGAGCAACAGATTTGTATTAAAATCAACATGAGGAGCATTATTGGAGCCTGTCTTGCAATGCTGTGCTTGTGTTTCTACTAGTCATCCTAACCAGCTAGTTGGTCAGCGGAAAGATCCATAAACAGCCTGACCACACACAGAAATGCAGAGAAATCCAATGATCAGACTTAAATGGGTATATTTGACCTAGTGTATGATAAAACACAAAAGCACACGCTTGCTGTTGGCAAGATCTAAATAATAAATCTGTCCGGTTAAAGGAAAACAACACTGTTTTTCAATATTTTACTACGTTCTTACCTCAACTTGGACGAATGAATACACACCTATCTTTTATCAATGCATGCACTTTATCTTTGTACAGCGCGTTGTGAATGTGTTAGCATTTAGCCTAGCACCATTCATTCCTTAGGATCCAAAAAGGAATGAATTTAGAAGCCACCAAACACTTCCATGTTTTCCCTATTTAAAAAACGTTGTTACACGAGTAAGTACTAAGTTACACTTAGTTTGCAACACTTCGACCTAACTAAGTGCTCTTCCGCCATACAATATAGTTCTCATTATTAAAAATAGCCAATACTTGTGTATCTACTCATGTGACAGTCTTTAAATAGGGAAAACAAGGAAGTGTTTGGTGGTTTCTACATTCAACCCTGTTTGGATCCTAAGGAATGAATGGAGCTAGGCTAAATGCTAACACGTTCATGACACGCTGTACAAAGATTAAGTGCACGCATTAAAAAAGATAGGGATGTATTAATTTGTCTATGTTGAGGTAAGAACATAATAAAATATTGAAAAAAAGTGGTGTTTTCCTTTAAGGTTGGCCTTTAAACCTCAATCTACAGTGTCCTGTGCTTGTCATGTGACTACAATCCTGAAATGCCCCCCCAAAAAACATTTTGCTGTTAACAAAGGTAGAGGTTCTGGGAACGGCAATGCTTGGAACTGGCACGTTTAGGAAACACACTTCTTGTTGAAGACGTGACCGGATATGTGTAGCTCAAACCGTTTCCATTTCCTTCAAAGCCTTGGAAACGCATTTTCCTCATGGCACGAAGAAGCAAAAAGTGCGTAAAAAAATTGAACTGCGCTAAACAAGTGACGCATCATTTACCGATGGTTACAATGAAGGAACCATTAACACGGTTTCATGTTATTACTGACTAAATACAAGAGCAAAGGGTCGTTTTGATCCACAATCTCAACAGTCGCAGTACACTAAGCTTCATTCAGACGCTTCAGAGACATACAACATGTCAAATGAACAATATACAACCACAGCTAACACTATGGTGTCTAAGAGAAACATCTCCAATATCGTGTGTTTAAAGCTTATTTAGTGTTTAATGAGCACAAATGGATTTGTGTCACCAGTTAAATCTAAGTTAGCTAGCAACGAAATTACAGTCGGATTTACTAATACTGTGACATCTGACTGAAACACTGGGTTTAGCTTACAAAGAATACGGTTTAACTTGTGCTTCTTAAAATAAAAGTGGTTGATGACCGTGGCAATACGTGATGACTTCAATACAGTGAAAGAAATGATAAATACATGAGAATTTGGCATGGGTATAATCCTGGTTAAAATGATCACGTGCAAAAAAAAGAAAAAATTCTCAGACTTTGAACTTGAAGCTGTGATCAACTATTTTTCTGGTTTTTGACAATTTATCTTAGCCCTTGATGAAAATGAATGAACCATCACCTGTATAAAACAATGAAAGAACCAGGCCATGAGTTTATAAGTAAACCAAAAAAAGTAGTCACTACTTGCAAACGGATCTCCAATCACAATAAAAAGCGTCTATTTTCATATGGTACATTTCCTATGTTCCTTTAAAGCACTGCACCTACACATCATTTGGAAATTTGATAAAAAAAACAAATCTTGGAAAGTGAAAAGTGTGGTTACAATATATTGCGTGGAAACTATTATGGTAGGAGAAAAACGAATAAAAAGAAGTGAATAATTGTATCAAACGGAAGTTTATACAGCAGTAGTCTCCTATTTCTGTCTCGTAACTTGGGAGTGCTTTAAAAAAAAATAAAAGAAAGAAAGAAAGAGGAAACAATTATCAACAACTGGTCCATAAATTATATAAATAAAATCTTATCTTTTGCTTATACCTATTTTTTTTTATCTCATATAACATTCACACTGTAGAGGGTGCCGTTTCTCATCTGGGAAAAATTGACATCTTTTCCCGTTTTCTCAAGACTATTGCTCGTAACCGTACGTGTCGTTTTTTTAAATCGCGTTTGTCCTCCACACGTTACTGCTATGTTACTGTATTCATAGTGACAAAAATAAAAAAATTAAACCAGAAGAATCACAGTATCAATAATATCGTAATTCATCTGAAAACCAACAAACCGTACACAATTACACAAAAGTGATTTTTTGCCAAAGATAGTGTACCACAGACGTTTTGTACATAAGCAATAATGTGTATACGTATTTACAAATATAAATATACACAATCAATTAACTTCGCATAAATGATTACCTGACCCCCCATTCCTCGCACAAAACCACTGGAATTTGGGTTGCCGTGAAATACTTGAAATTCAGACCAAAACTTACTGTGGTGTACTGTTTTGCGTAAACGATGAATACTGTGCATTCGGGCGGCTGGACAATATACCTGCGAGTCTACGAGCCAGATTCAGAATCGCGAGCGAGACAAAATATGTACACTCTCAAAACGCAGCCAAACTATATACTTATAAATCACATCTGCTGTACTGTAGTAAAGTAAAACGTTTAACCGGGAAAGTTGGAAGATAAAAAAAGATCCGCAGAACAAAACTTATCGTATGTGTATGTTTCGCACACATAAAAAAAGAAATAAATCCTTAACTGTCACTTATCCATCGTTAATTCGACTGCTGTTATAATTTATTTTATATTTGAAGTAGCTATAGTTACTTATCATTAAAAAGGTTTTAAAATGATCATCTCAGCAATATACACAGATTTATTTCATTAGTTTCATTTCTCCTTCTCGTGCTTTGTATCGTTTTGCTTTTATATGCATTCTATTACACTATTTTTCGTTCATTATTTTTTTTTTGTTTTTTTTTTTTTGCATTTGCAATGCTCTCACATAAAGTTTACATTCATCGATGCGAATTGAAGACTAGCCTCGTTGAGATATTCATCTCTGCGAAAGAAAAGTTCTCCACACCATCAGAGGAACCCGCTGGAACCCACTGGGTTCTGCCGGAATCCGATTGGGAATCCGATTAGGAATCTCCGACAACACAGCACTAGTCCTTGTGTCCATGTACAAGTATGTAAATATGTTGTGATTTTTTTTGCAGGACCGTGAAAACCGCATTTTTCATTCATCCAGGCGAGAAACACTCGAAACAGATCTGAGCGAACGATGCAGAAGAGGAAGGAAAAAGTCACTTCCAGTTTTCAGGCCGGCTTATCACAGATCGCTCCGTCCGCAAGCTCATCACAACTCTGCTAATCCAACGTTTGTTTGAAACGCATGAAATTCGGTATCTAACACTCTTTGTCAAATTCGAGACACTTTTGATGGTCAAATTTGATAAAAGGAGAAGAGGCCTTTGGCAAAAAAACAAGATGTCCAAAAATGGGAAGCTGAAAACGGAAAAAAATCGAAAGTGTGTTGCAGACAGTGTGTATGATTTGTGTGTGCGTGTCGTATGTGGACGTAGGTGTGCGCACGCTCTGCGGGTGCCTGTTCTGTGCTGACCGGTGTGAGGGGCGTTGGACCCGCTGGACGTCTCACACCAGGTTGTACTCCTTCAGGTTCAGCTGCAGGATGGTGTCCTTCACGGCCGCAAACACAAAGCGGATGTTCTCCGTGTCTGTCGCGCAGGTGAAGTGCGAGTAGATGATCTTGTCGCTGTCGGGGTTCAGATCCACAAACATCTTCAAGATGAACTCCCGTGCGGCTTGGGCGTCCCTTTGGGGCCCTGCGAAAAACACAAGTGTATGTTAACCAAACACGCCTTTAAAACTAGGGCTGCGTGTTAGCATCGACATCATCTGCGCAACTGCAATGGTCACATTGCAGAGTAAGACATTTTGGATCCCATTGCCAGTGTTACTCTATACTACAGTTTAAAGTTAACATTACTTAAAAACAAATTGGAATTATTTAACTGAATTTGTTAAGTTAAAGTAATCAAAAACTTTTTTTTTAAATTTATTTAGAATTTATTTTACAGTGTAAAGGTCTTCATGGGTCCACTTCCAGATCCGAAAACCTGAGGTCCGACCCCGGGTTCAGGTATAAAGTTTCATGTGTGCCTCGGACACTGGTCGCGAATAATATTACGGGCATCGTGACAACCCGAAATATCTTGCGTGTGTGTATCGAGTCCTTTTACAACCGTTCTCTGTTTGCGAAGAGCGCTTGCGATATTGTGTGGCTGGTGATAGGTTAATTTTCATTGAAACTGACCTGTCAATCAATTTTGAATGCACATTCTAGTTCATTTTCAGGGTTCCCACTCTAAGCCAAATGTCAAAGTAGCTTAAATGCGTGAAATGCATAAAAAATGCCAATTGGTTGTAGTTTCATTTAAAAATAGTGGAAGCTTTAACAAGCGAATTACATTTTGAACAAAAATTTAAAGAATGCGTGATGTTTCATGACTTGGTCAAAAGAAATCCCTTACTTTTAATGTCTGTAATAGACTTTTTAAAATTCCATGATATTCCAGAAATTCCAGGAAACCCTGAATTGTATTATTTCTGACTGGTGCATTGGTGCCGTTTACATTCGGGTTCAGATGGGTTAAAATCGCCACTGGGTCGGGTAGGACTCGAGTCTAATTTTCTCAGGTTTGTGTCGGGTCTTTGGGTAAAAACATTATTTGGGTTATTTTGGGTTGGGTGCATTTCTTTGGACCCGTGAAGACCTCTACTCAAAACCCAACATGATCTCCTATTTCATTACCTTGAAATGAACCAACCAGCTCTGAGATGAAGACATTTACTTATCTAACCTTACCACAAATCTGTTCCTGTTTCCATAGTAACAGCAATGGATCTCTTTCAGTGTTTTATGGGAATTATGTATTAAAAATGCATTAGAAATGTTTTGATCTACAGAAGACATACAGTACAATTATTTAAAGGACAAGTTGGGTATTTTACACTTAAAGCCCTGTTTTCAGATTGTTTATGATGAAATAGAAAGGTTTTTACTGAAATTTCGACATATGATGCTGGCCTGAGAATTTTCGGGTGTTTGTTGTTTCACCTCCCACCTCTACAATGCGTGTATAGGTGCACTGGGACAATCCTTCCTAAAATGCATTAAACTTTCGTTTACAAAGACGTGAAACTCACAGAGTGGTCAGGGGTGTTCACTGATATGCTCACACAAAAATCGCTGCAAAAGACGCATGGATGGGAAATGGTTTTGTTGGTTTAATTATGACATTAAATTATGGTGCCATTCGTATAAGTAGAGGTGCAACGATATCGGCCAATAATCGGTATCGTTCCATAAAAGCAATTTTTACGTTATCGGCCAATAGTTTAAAAACAGCCGAGAGTCATGGCCAAATATATCCTGTCAATCAAAAGAGAACAGGAAATTGCAAAGAATTTGAGCTCTGTGTGTAAAAAATGAATAACATTCAGAAAATTTAATCTTCAGAATTTAGTTAATATAACTACCAAACTACCGGTATCGGTAGATATCAGTCTGAATCATCGGCTATCGCTATCAGTGGAAAATTTCATATCAGTGCATCTGTACTTATAAGGTCATGTTGTATAAGATTACTCGTTGTTGTTGTGTAAGACACAGCTACTGTTTTAAACTACTCTACTTACCTATCTTACATATCAAAGAAATAGACAAACATCAAAAAACAACTACAAATACACAAATAATTCAGCAAAAACATTATAAAATAAATGTGTTGTTACAGCTTGAATTAACCCAGATGAAAAATGTGATTGTATTACGGTAATTTAAGCAGAAGACGTACCATCAAACTCAGGAAAGTAGTCGACCAGGTGTGAGTAAGAGATCTTCTCTTCCAGCAGGTCCTTCTTGTTGAGGAAGAGGATGACGGAGGAGTTTTGGAACCATGGATATGTGATTATCGTCCTGAACAGAGCCTTGCTCTCCTCCATACGATTCTAAAGAGAACCACGAGAGCATCCTTAGTGTATGATGTCATCATTACTGTATGAATAAAGGCCTTTTTATATCAGACACTTATTTTACAATTATTTTAGAAACAAAAAAATGCTAATATTATCAGAACTCAGAGTGAACTATTTAATTGAAATGGTTCACTCAAAATTATATTGGTGGTGCAACTGCCATCATAAATGGGTGGGCGACGATTAATCGCGATTAATCGCATACAAAATAAAAGTGAGTTTTTGCATAAAATATGAGGGTGTCCTGTGTGTAATTATTATGTATATATAAATACACACACATATTTAAGAAACATTTACATGTGTAGTAAATTACATTTTTTTTATTATATATTATATAAACATTTACAAAATGTATATATAAATAAAACATTTCTGAAATGTATACATGTGTGTGTTTCTGTTTAAATATAAATAATAATTAGGGATGCACCGATCTGACTTTTCAGACCCGATCCCGTTGCCTGGGCTTTGTATATCTGTCGATACCCGATACCGATCCGATACCATTGTTGAATTAATATTAAAATTGTAAAAATAAAATATAATTTTACATTTAAAAACCAATCATTTAAAATGATTTACAAGTTACAAGAACATAAATTATTAATAAAATGGCAGTGTTTAGTAGAACATATAATAGGCACGTTTGATTAAATAAATATGCTAAATATATTTTCCTTAATTGCTCAAAACTGTCACAGTAAAAAAAAATTTAGTGTGCAGACGGTTATTTTGGTAATTATGCGCTTGACCGTAACTTTTATGCACATTTGTTCCTTCACATGAAGTTATAGAGTGTATTAAGAAACTTTGAATAAAGTGCATAAAAACGTTTATGGTGCTTGCATTTATAATACTTTACGGCAACGCATAGTATCGGAAATTGGATCAGTTTGTTAGTCCAATATCCGATCCATCAAAAAGGGCCCGGATCGCCCCGATACCCGATCCAGATATCGGATCGGTGCATCCCTAATAATAATTACATAAAACTTTTATTTTGTATGCGATTAATCACGATTAATCATTGCCCACCATGATTCCTCTCTCAATGTAATAAGTGCTCAGATTTAATTCTGTATTTGCATCTTAATATATATTTCAACCAAAATGTAGGCATGTGATTTTGGACCTGTATATCAGATCCATTTATATTTAAATAAGTTTTGCCATTGCAACCAGGATGACACTTGTTAAGGCGTTGGTGTTACTCACCTCGTTGTCCGACTCCACCAGAACCTGATCATACTCGCTCAAAGCCACCAGAAACATGATGGACGTCACATTCTCAAAACAGTGTATCCACTTCCTGCGCTCTGACCTCTGACCCCCAACATCAACCATTCTGAAGAGAGGAAGACAGAGACGATGTTTGCTTCAGTGTTTCATTACATAAATCATAAGGAAGCCATTAAATTATTTAAAGCAATAAAAACCTAACACGCAAATATAAGCACTTATATTTTCGACTATGTTGAACTCATGGTACAAACTTAGCATTTGTAAGTCTCATAAAAAAATTATGTAATGTTTATGTGCAATGATGAAATGGTATTCCCAATCCTTTGCTGGTTATATTAAAAAAAACCCTCTTAAAACAGTATTTAAAAAGCACAATCCTTTGTACAAAGGTCTTAAGCTACAATCAGCGCTGCATAGCAATTAATCGCGACTAATCGTTTGCAGAATAAAAGTTTTTTTTACATCATATATGTGTGTTGTGTATAATAATTATGTATATAGAAATACACATGCATGTAAGAAATATTTACATGTGTATATACATTTTTATATATAATTTATATTATATATAAATACTTCTATTTTGCAAACGATTAGTCGCGATTAATTGTTATACAGCCCTACCTAGAAGTATGGTTCAGTTTTTACGCATACGCGAGGTTCAGCGTACAGTGCACATGATGCAATTTCGTCATCAGAATAGTATGCGCAAGCATAAAAGTAGCATGCTATTCTGAACACAGCCATAGCCCTAGATTTTAGAAACATAGCAGCAGTGAAGAATGAACATGTGACAGTAATTTGGGGTTTGAGGAGCCACAGCGCCTCCTGGTGGCGTCAGAGCCCCGATCCAGCAGTTCACAGAGGGGCCTTTGATTAATGAAACCCTGTAGGATTGGCTGCTTAAAATAAAGTTCCTCCAGATAGAAACGTCCTCGTTTCCTTTGGCCAGAGGCTGGGTGACCTACTTTTGAACATACACGCGCTTTTAATGTAGGACGAGCTTCCACATTCACTCTGTACTCATCAAACAACTTTGGCATGAGGACAGACAGAAGCGGAGGGTGCGAGACGTGCGAAAAGACAGCGGGAGAAAATCGACTGTACCGCCATTCAAAAACTCTGAGAGGTACTCTTCCGGCAAGCTCTCCGTGAGGTTCATGAGGGTTTAAGAGATTAAAAACCACAGAGCTGATGGTAATCATTTATTGAGTCAATATGGCAGAGAGGACAAAATTAATCTCCTTTATGGTTTTATGAATTTTCATATCATCTGGCACGCAAAAGTGATCTCAGAAAGTGTATGTGAGGTCATATCATAATAATGGAAAACAATAAAGGTCTGCACACTGAATAATGCTTCAAGGAGGACCAATATAAAATTTTCCAACAATCCCAATAGCAGATTATTCAGACCTATATCTGCCAATACCGAAAGTTTGGTGGTTATATTAACTTGCATGAACTAAATCCGGAAGATAAAATTTTCTGAATGTTATTTATACATATAATAATTGAACATTAACTCTTTCCCCGGCATTGAAGAGTTTTCGTTTAATTTCCATGAAAAAACCTGTTCCTGATAAATTTTTATGTTAATCTGCAAGATTAGCCACAAGATGGCGCACTTACTGTATTTATGAAAAAAAAACTGAAGCCAAAACGTCATTTACTAATTTTAAACTCTGTGTATGTTTTGATAATCGTTCTGAATCTGATCTCTAATGCTGCGTTTACACCATCCGCGGTAGAGGCGGCAAGCGCGGGTGATTTACATGTTAAATCAAATGCAAAGACGAGATTACATGCAGATTATTATCCTGTGGCGCGGTAGGCGCATCGCGTTCAGTGCGTTTCGCGGGAAGTGAGTGTTGCTGCGGAAAACCGCGCGAGTTGAAAAATCGGAACTTCGGCGGATTTCCACGCCACGTTAACAAATCAGGACCTTGTTGTAGTAGTGATGTGATTACAGGAAGCGAGCGGGGTGGCGGAGTCTCCGCGGAGTTGCAGAAGCCCCTCCCATGAGGCGAATTTCCGTGTGAATTTCTCAAATTACTAGAATTTTACACGCGGCTTTCACATGCGAATGAAGTGCGTGAACTCAAATGTTCAAGCGTCCAACTACGCTTCCTTTAACAAAATTCCTTCACAAAAATGCAATTATTTCAGCTTTTTGCTCAAAATTTTTTATTTTTACAGAAATCTACCCATATTTAAAAGTTTTTTAGCAGAGAAAAAATATAGATAGGATTAAACGTTTTTTTTTTTTTTTTTCGTTTTTTGTTTGTTTGTTTATTGTTTGTTTGAAAGTGGAGGGTGTGTTCTTTCATTTGATATATTTGTATGTTTATACATTTTTTGAAGTAAATTTTCCTGGAAGGCATTTTGTAAAACTTTTCTGAAAATCACAAAAAAGCTGGTGGGCAACTTTTCAAAAATTGCTGGTGGGGAATAAGTTAAACTAATGATGTTTCTTTACATTTTCTATACACAGAGCTCAAATTCATTACATTTTTCTATTCTCATTTGATTGACAGGATATATCGGCCATGACTATTGGCTGTTTTTAAACTTTCAGCTGTGAAAAATTGCTTTTATAGTCGGATACCGATTATTGGCTAATTTCTCGTTGCAATTTCAACTATAATACAGACCCTCAGATATATAAGCTAACCAATAACATTAATGCCAAGCTAGCATTACTCTTCCAATTCCAGATAAGATGAAATCTGTTTTATGAGTTTAGATGGCTCAATTACGACAACATATTAATGCAAGTGGGTGATTCTCACGAAATCCAGACTTAGAAAGTGTCCAGCATCAGATGTTTTTAAAAAAGCCCTTGAAGCCAATTTTTTGCACATATAAGATTAAGGTCTGAACTAACTATTATTAATTATAACCATTATTTTTAGAGTATTAAATTTTTTTTAGATTATCATTATCAAAAATAAACATTACCGCAACATGATATTACATTAAATATGAGTAATGAGAACTAAAAAGTTGTCTAGGTACTATGACAAACAAAATTTTAACTTTTATCTGGAGAGAAAAAAATAAGAACTGCTTACCTGATAGCCATCTTGAGTGTCACAGTCAATTATGGCCCTTCCGACAATTTTTTTTTGTTTTGAAAATGTTAGTTCATTGAGGGCTTAACAATGATTGAAAATTGTTGCGGAGAATGAGAAAATTGGTCTTGGACACATTTATATTCCTTATTATTGTCTCTACATTTACCAATGATCACTAGGGTTGGGTACCGAAAATCGGTGCCAATAGGGAACCGGTTCTAACGTAAACGGTAGTAACCAGACCGAATACGAATGAAAAATTCGGTGCCTGATTTCGGTTCCTGACTTTTCTTTACCGCCACCTGGTGTTCCGATATGAAGACTTCAGATGCAAAAGCCTCTAAAATGCCATCTGAGATTTTCTTCTCAAATTATCATTTTTATCAAGCTTGTATGTTTATGTTCAGTTATTTCACTTTAATGTCAATGAAAATTACATATTAATTGTCATTAAAGTGAAATTACTGATCCAAATATATGAGCTTGATAAAAATGCTCATTTTAGAATAAAATCTCAGATGACATTTAGAGGCTTTTGCATGTGAAGTGTATATATATATATTTTTTTTTAAATTATAAAAAAAAGTTCCAGTAAATAAAAGTTGGGTTTTTTTGACAACGTGTGTGCCTTTTTTTTTCTAAAGTACCGATATAAGAACCGTTCAAGAACCGGAACCGTTTATAAAATACCGAGTTGGTACTGGTATCGAATAAAACCCAACCGATACCCAACCCTAATGATCACCAAATACCACATGTTTCTTTACTGTAAATGTTTATAGTATAACATGCACTGAAGGTTTTTATTTTTTAATCATAATATTTCCATGTTTAAGAACCCAAAATGCAGTTTTGGACACGTTGCGGTAATGAAAATGTTCCCCTTAAATGTGGAAAAAACAACAAAATTGGTTTGTATGATGTCATTTGAAATCATGTGCAAAATAGTCCATGAAGAGATGTCTGTAACTGTATGCTTCTTATTTGATACACTTACTTTGCATTTACTTTTATTATCAAAATGTTTCATGACACCTCATAAGTCTAATTTCACGAGAATCACCCAAGTGCAACAGAGACGTGCAATTCAATCCTTGTAGGTCACATACTTGCCAGGTCTCAAGAATAATTCAGGGAAAATATTAATATCTCACATGAATGTATTCTCAATTTTAACCTACATTGACTAAGAAAAAAGATGCTCTAGTTCAGCTCCCAAATTTCACACAAAAGATGACGAGTAATTGGTTAGTGTCCTCTACCTGAAAATGATACTTTGAAGGTCGAATGGGTATTCAATAATCCCTGTGGTTGGGATTCGAACCCTCAGAACATCCTGCTGGGTGGGAAGGTAGGAGGGTTCAGCGATACGATCCAGGTCAGATAGATAGCTACAGGAAAAGAGAGATGAAGAGAGTAAAACATGATTAACTCCTTCACATTACAAGCAGGTGGTTTGGTCCAGTTAACACTGTGGTTATACATAATTCTTTGCTGCATATTGTACAGTATACACTACACTGCCTAAAATTTGTGTGTGAAAAATTATGGTTCATGGAAAAATATGCATTTCAAACAGTAGTACAGTGTATCATAGCTACACTAGTACCCTTAATATGTGTAGACTTATTTCTGTATCAGGTGTGAACGGGCCCATTGCTCTTACATCCAGTTTGCACCCACAAAATTATTCTGATTCACTTCTTTTTTTTTTATATATTTAGCAAAACACTAAATTTGTCTTATTACTGCAATTAGCTAAAAAGTCTAGCATGTATTATTATAACACTTCCAGTTTGAAAAGTTGATGTTTTTGATGTGATGTGCAGTACCACATTAAACCAGCAGGGGGTGCCAATCCCATCCTCCTCCAACAGATTTTTAACCTATCCGAAGCCTCATGGATTTGAGTGTATTAATTGGGTGAAATTCACACAGGACTGCCTTCATATTTTATTAGGCCAGCAGAAGAAATAGGACGGGACTCACTGTCGCCTAGCTGTTCTGTTAGATCTGGCTTCAGAAATACAAGGCTGATGGACTCAAAACCCATTCAGAAATTGTACAGGGTCATGCAACATTAAATTTGATTACAATTTTTAGGCCAAATATATATCTCTTTATTGCACAAAACCTTCACAAAATCAAAGACTCCAATGCTTAGTGACGCAAAAGTGCTCATGTGCATCTCAGATGCAGAATGATGCACTTTAAGCACAGTTTTAAACTCACTGCTTAACATCAATTGAATTTCTTCTGTTTATTCTTTCGGTTATGAAAAAAAGTATGAAGGAAATCACTAGTTCCAGGGTCCCACACCTTAGTTAACTTTAAAGGACTTTCCAGATCCAATACCCTCAAATTCCAGGACTAAATGTGGGGACACATTTGAAGTGAGAGCAAGGTTACATCGTGACACCTTTTAAGATACATTGTTACAGTTCACTTTCGAGGGAACTTGCGCTGCGTCACTGCGGTGACACTTTGGGGACGCCTCCAGGGGTAAGTGCGTCTGAATGTGTATATCAAATTCAACCAATGGTGAGGCTTAACGACAAAGACAGGGTGACGCGGAAGCCAGGAAGTATATCGCTATCTGAAATATTGCCAAAGACGGCGTTACAGTGACGCAGGAAGTATGGCAAGGGAGACGCAGCGTCTCGTTCCCTTCTCAGGGGACAACAGTTACATACGTAACCCGAGACGTTTTCATGTGTCAAACACAATTATGCAAAAAGCATTTTGGTATGAATCAATAATTTGAAAACTCACTATTTTGTGGAGTCTGACAGCTGGTACTCTCGGCGTCTGTCGTATGCCTCTTGAATGCCCGGATCTGACCACAGCATCTTTATGGCGTTGATGTAGGGATGGTCAAACGATGCCACCTTTTCAATGTCCACCTCCTTCACCAGCATGGCGTTCGCCTGCCATTCAAAGAAAACCAAGAGTTTGAGACAAAAGCAAGGGAGGATTATAAGGAGGGACATATTGGAAGTGACTTAAACTGAAATTCATCGACTGTCCACTAGAGGCCGACTTCAGATGAGAGTCAAAACCCATAGACCCCCCTATGTTAAAATGCCCAACTTTACAGCAGAAATAAAAAAATATACAGCCTGGTATAAAAAACTTGTTTTTGGTCTATATAGCTAATTTTTCCCTTCATGAAAACTGTGACGGGGTGAATTTTTCATCCGTTAAATTACATTAACTCTTTCACCGCCATTGACGAGATATCTAGTCAATTAAGAGAAAACGCTGCAATGACGAGATTTTCCGTCTTTCCGCAATACAGATATTATCCACCAGGTGGCACCCTTACACAACTTTTTAAACCCGGAAGTATTGCCCTATGGCAAGCTGCTGCATGTCCGTGTCTGTTTTAAAGATCGCTCTGAATGGGATCTCTATGAAAAGTCCGTCACAAAAATTGAATTATCTCTGCTTTTTGCTCAAAATGTGGTGTTTTTGCAGAAACCTACCCATATTCAAAAGCTGATTACAAAAGAACCACTGAAGGTAGGATGAAACGTTTTTTTTTGTTTGAAAGCAGAGGGTCTGTTCTTTCATATGGTATATTGTAAGTTTATATATTTAAAGAAGAACATTTTCTGGAAGGCATTAAACTTTGGTGAAAATCAAGAAAAACGCTGCCGCTGGCTGGCAACTTTTTTTTAAAACGCTGGCGGTGAAAGAGTTAAAGGGGGTCGTACACCAGACGCGCAGCTCAGCACCACGCAGCGCCGCATCGAGTCGCGTCTAAGACAACTCTGAGCACCGTTATAATTTTTGCGTGAGATGTGTGTATGGATGAGACCCACTTAAAAAAATTGTGCGTGAGATGTGCGTAAAGATGTTTTCACAAACAAATTGTGAAAAAAAATTTCTTCTAAATGTACTCAAAAATTCAAGAAAACCACTTGCACGCAATAGTCACGTACGCTATAATCAAATACGAGGCTATAATTTGCAAATTACCAACCTCATTCACGTAGCCGCTCATGTTGAACACTCCAAATTCAAAAATGTAAGAATAAGTACACAAACAAATTCATGTGCGTACGCATGTGTTGTAAATTAGGTGAACATTTTTTGTGAGAAGTTCAAGTGTGCGTATAAATACAAAAAACGTATGCAATTATTAGTGAATGAGACCCAGTGTCTCTTTAATGTCAGACTTTGTTGACTTGATTTTTTATAAAACAGATTTTAGCATTTCACTTAATTTATCCTATTAGCTATAACTATATTTTAGATTTTTCCCTTGTGACCCAGAGACAAACTAAATAGGTGGTCTCAAACTTCCGAGCATTTGCAACCCTCCCTTCCCCTCTCTGCGGCCTGCATCTGCCGTCGAACATATAACAAAATCCGGCCCGCAGAAAGATTTTTATTTACTTCGTTTTATATTCGTTTGATTATTGATGTAAACGTTTGGGGCCAATCACGTTACGTCTAAAAATGTATGTTAAACGCGCTTGTTACTTCTTTGTGTTCGAGACCCCTGAACTAAATGATTTGGAAAAACTTACGTAAAAGATGTGGGATAATTCCTACCACAATGACCGATTTTGCATGTTATGTGTCAGTGAGGAGATGAAATACCTGACAAAATGTATGTAAAAAAGCAAAGACATAGTAAACATCACAAGTTCGTTATTCTAATAGCTGCAATTTTCTTAAACACTAAAAAAGTAAAAGATTCAACTGTGTGTATTTACAATGCAGCAAGCATTTTGATGAATATCTGTTGATGTTATGTGATGAGTGAAGAGCACTACTGAATAAATTTACAGTATGAGTGTCATTCACACAAATAACAGAGAGAAATAATTACATATCAGCCTGTCGCTTCATTTCCTGGGGAAAATTTTAATCCATTGGCAGTCTTAGACAATATACAATTTCACTTATGACAATAAAGTGAAACTCTAACCCACGTGTGCATTCAGTCTTAATAAAAAATAATGAAGAGCCATGACATATTTAACACACCAAACTCATTTGCTTAAATCACACCCATCTACCACAATATAAAGATTGAATCATTCTTACCTTGTTCTGCTCGTACTTGAAGCCGATCTTCAGGGTCTCTGTAGCACGGATCATAGCCTGCATGGACGTGAAGATGTTCTGATACACCAGCTTGGTGAAGCCGCGTTTGTCCTCGTCCGTGTAACCGGTGCCATGGATGATTCGCATCTGTTTGATGAACGTGCTCTTGCCACTTTCACCCGTGCCTGGGGAAAAAGGGCAAAGGTAAGGGCCACGTTCAAAAGATCACATGTACTTAACTGGATGATGACAGCGCATTTGATCATTCACGTATTAAATGTGCAATCGTCTGATGGTAAATTCACAGTGTTAGGGCAGATCAAGACAAAACTTTTTAAGCTGCGTCTAGGGCTGTCACAATGATTAAATAATCGTCTCATCGTGATTTTTCGAACTCATCACGATGATTTCAGATCACCACAATGATTGCACATCTCTCAAAAAACACAAGGGGGAGCTGCAGCGCCTCTATAAACAAGACAGTATGAGATGGCGCTCCTTAACTGACAGTGCAACGTGATACATTGCAAAGCCATTTAATACATGTGTACTAATATGACTCTGTCTGAAGCACCCACCGCTAGCCTAGCTTAGCACAAAGACTGGAAGTAAATGGCTCCAGCTAGCATACTGCTTTAGGGTGACCATATGTGCCATTCTTCCCGGACGCATCCTGGCCAGGATTTCTGTGCGTTCGGAAGTCGTATTTGTTGACTGCACACGCCATTTGGTTAAAACATAAGACATGCAATCGTAGTTTCATTCTTACCTAAAAATATAATGGTTGCTTTTCTGTAATAATAATAATCCTCTATGACGTATACGGTCGACAAATACGATTTTCGGAAGACGAACCCAAAATCCTATACTGCTTCCAATACAAAATAATACAAAATAACGCCAACATTTTCCTATTTATATGTTTTGATTTGTATAGTCACAGCATGTACAAATAACAAGGTCATCTTTTAACAGTATACATACTGGGAACTATATTCTCAGAAGGCGAAGCACTGCTACTTGGGTGTAGTAGTAGTACACACTGTGACTATACAAATCACAAGATATAAATAGAAAATGGCGTTATTTTGGAGCAGTATGCTAGCTGGAGCCATTTACTTCTAGTCTTTGTGCTAAGCTAAGCTAGCGGTGTGTGCGCCAGACAGAGTTACGGGAAGCACAGAGATGAAAGGTATTTATGGACTTATCTAACTCTGGAGGATACAGTGAATAAGCTAAATCCCAAAAAGTCAACGTGTTCCTTTAAGGAACTAATATCTACCTTTGAGGTACCGCTAAGCACCCTTTAGGTACAAAGATGCACTTTTAAAAATGGTACAGCACGAGTGACTGCTTTCATATATTTATTCTGAGTGTACGCCAGAAAAAAGTCAAGTTACACATTCTTTAACAAGCCACAAAATCTTATGAAGAGTTCGGATGCAAAAGCCACTAAATGCAGCTTCCGTTAAAAAATAGATAATGATATTAACCACATGCTTTCGGCACATAATATACAATCATCAAATACTTTTGGTTCAAATCCACTTAATCCCAATCCTCAGGCCATCAGAAATACAATTTTGTTTGCAGAATCCATTAAGAGCTCATTTGCAATAAAACACGTCAGACGCACTTAGAGGGTTTTGCATCTGAGGTCTTCAATTATTTCTGTTATGTTATTGACCAAACTTCTTCACAGGATTAGGTGCTTAAAGTCACACACCCTCATTAATGAATAAAAAAACACAAGTACTGTAATCCAAAGTATACGGTCTCAGCTTCAAAAGGGTTCCTGTGATTCGTCTCACATGTGAACTTATCCACACATCCGGACACACAAGCCCACCCTCATGCTAACAAACCTTTCTATGGAACTTTCTGGTCTACAGATGAATCATCCATAATAAAATCAGGAATGTGGACAAAAAATTAAACCGGGTCAGATTTTCTTTCATGTCGACTTCCATTATCTACAGCGTGACAACTGTAGCCACAGCAAAGTGAGATGAAACCTTTGTGTATGTTGTGATGGGGAAATCACACTTTTTATCACCTCAGGAGAAAGAAACCCATCTAGAGATGCATCTATAAACAAGTCCTGTTTAGTTCCAATGAAAGAAAGACAGCTTTACAGGATTCCGGAGTAAATAAAAACAAAACTGACATTTTTGGATTTACTACTAGGCCCCATAAACTACAAACCTCATTCAAAAACAAAAATTCCCTTACTTCCATCCTTTATGCACAGATACAACCTCTTTTTCTCTATACGGATGCACCGAATGTTTGGCAACCAAAACTAGATGAAAATTACTAAATAAAAACATCTTTGGTGATCAAACGAATAAGTGAAAAGACAACCTAAATTTGACCAAACAATAGCATTTTTGATGACACAAATCAAATAGCATCCAGCATAGAGGAGCAACATTTGTAAATGCAGCAAACATGCCAAGTAAATTTTCTACATTTTATTTTTATTAGTAGTTATTGTTATTTCCACATTCTTTATTAAAAAACTTCAAAATAATCGACTTGAGTTAAAGTCAGTCAGCACAAGTAAGATCATTTTGGGTCTTATTGCAGTCAGGGCTCGCAAAACTTCAAAATCCCCACTAGCCTTTTGGGCAGGCACTCCAGTTTTTGGGAGCCCAAAATTAATGCCAATAGCCTGACTAAAAAATAAATTTTGTAGAACATTGAGACAAAACATCTATCAAAACATAAATAACACATAAAATAATTAAATTGCAAGCATCAATGCCAATATTAGATTGAATTTTTATCCTCAGGTGAAACACCCACTAATGGGGGCAGAACTACAGCCATAAATAACTTCAACTACCATAAATAACTTTGACTATCAAACAAACCAACATTTTAAAATTCTTTGTTCTGCTAAACACAAATGAAGATTTTTTGAAGAATGTTTGAGATATGAGAGCCTCAATGAGATATAAAAAATGCAAACAGACCCATTCATTTAAAACATCCAATTCATCCATTGTAGCTTTCAGTAAAGATAATTTATCCTTTAAAAGAAACATGTTCAAGTTCAATTGTCTTTCTGCATATGAAGCAAAACTTCAGCAATAATGTACGATCCTTGAAATGAAACTTTTGTTTCTCATAAGTTTGTAATGATGCAGATCACCTTTAAACATGCTGATGTGTACAGGCCCAAAATCAAAACACAATGACGCATTATAACAAAACAAATAGACAACACCAAGTGAACTTTTTCTGAGCATATCGAGAGCTGAACTGATTTTAATGGGTCCAATTACAAACTACTCTTTAATGCTTAAAGAGCAACTGTGGTACGATTCACGATTTTACCTTTCCTTTGGTGTGCAAGTATTTAGTTGCGTTGGCAGCCAGCCTAGTCTCGCATGACGTTAAAAAGCCTAGTGCTGCGTCCGAAACCGCCTACTACATACTATATAGTACGCGAAAAGCAGTAGGCGAGGCGAGTAGTATGTCCGAATACATAGTATTCGAAAAACAGTATGCGAAAAGTACCCGGATGACCTACTACTTCTGGTTAGATTTTGCAGTGTGCATACGATGGACGCTTCACTATCCCATGATGCCCCGGACGAGGAGTTATCCAACGAAGAAGAAGAGGCACGCGGCTGTTTTCGCGCTGAAATGACATGACGTGATGACGACGTATGTCACGTGATGTAGCAAGATGGCGGATGTAGTACGTCCGAATCTCATTCATACTACCAGGATTCATACTATACAGTACCTACTGTTTTAACGGCAAGTAAGTAGGTACTTCATCTAATTCAGTACCTACTATACAGTATGCGGTTTCGGACGCAGCCTAGGTGTGTGTTTGGCATCGAGCATCGTTGTGATCATGGCTAGTTTAACTTTTGAGCGCTCGCTTCATTTTTTTCTTCAGCTGAATGTGTTTTGCGCAGGTGCCGTACTTTTGTACAAAAAAGTTACTGTTTCCAACGTAAATCTCTTTTCTTGGACTACAACAAACAAATGGATGGTAGGCAAGAGTTTACTTCCTGGGCTTGTTCACGTGGACAAAACAGACATTATCATAATTCCTCCCGCTTCGGACTCATCTGTTAAGTTAACCCATGTTAGCATTGCATTGTGAGCAAATCTTTTAAACATGGTAAGGAGCGTCACATCTCTGGCTGATGTCAGAAGTATTCAAGCCAATCACAACGTACAGATTAGCTGGCCAATCAGGGACACATCACTTTTCAGATCGAAGAGTTTTGTACAAAATTAATGTGTTCGATTAGGGCAGGATATCAAAGGGGTACAAAAATGTATGTTTTTTTTTTTTACCATAAACAATGCAATTGCATTATACCAAATACACAAAATAAAGTTGTTTTAGCAATGAAATAGGTGCATTTTAACTCGCCAACAACACAAAACTTTAGCAGTAACACACAAAACAGAAGTTTCACTGGCCATGCAATCATAAATTATGAGTGCTGCTGAATGCCAACATAAAAGGGGGATTTTCCCCATCACAAAAACATCTTATCCAAATATAGGGATGCATTAAAACCCAAAGACTCCTGGCTTATTATGGGAAGTTCATCAAAACAAAATCCAAGCCTATTTTGGGAACTATTAAAAACAGATTTGACTCTAATGACCTCAGATTCACAGCAGGTAGCATGACATTTTGAAAACATTTCTCAAGTTTGAATAGCTTCTGTTGTAACTCCAAACAAATCCAATGAGTACATGACTCATTTCAACTCTGACGTTTTGTGTCTCGTAGCCTTTTTATATCTTGGTTGTTTCTAGAAGGCACAAATGAACTTCACAATGAACTAATTTATTTGTCCAGGATCAAATTATGCCATCCTTAATTTTTTGCTTTATACTTTTATTTATGTTAACTAGGGCTCAACTAATCGTGACTAATCGTTTGCCGAATAAAAGTTTTAGTTTATATTATATGTGTGTGTAATGTTTATAATAATTATGTATATAAATACACACACATTATAAATACATAATTATTATACACAACTCACACACATATATGATGTAAACAAAACCTTTTATTCCGCAAACGATTAGTTGCAATTAGTTAATATGCAGCCCTAATGTTAACATTTACCTCATTTATTTTTGTTACATTACTGGGAATATTCTTTGCCTCAAATCAGTAAGATAGCAAATTAATTTCTTATAAAGGCAAAATGCGTATTTGCCATTGTTACACAAATCCGCCTGTTCTTTGGCTATGACCATGAAGTGCATCATAGAAAAAAAGAATGTCTGAAGGTAAATATTTGCAGGGTTTGGTATGAAAAACATATATGCATTCAAGGTTTAAGGCCACAATAATATTGGTCTCTGTAGCAACAATGTCTCTCTCTCCTTTGTTTGTTTTATTAAGAGACCAATAAATATAAATGCAGTTTCCATTATACTGTACTCTAATATAAGTACTGTGTTTCGCCAGGATGCTTTAAAAACAACTTCAGAATGCTCCAGTATAAGGTGAACTTGGAACAACTTTAACCTCAATATCTCCAATGATATTACGTTTAAATAAAGTCAATATCATCCTTTCGTTAGAAGACAGTCCCTGGCATGCAAATTACAATAGAACTTTGCTATGTAATATATCTAGGGATTCTCGGTAGCTGTGCTTTATTGTGAATAAACTACAGCTTTTGACCAATCAGCACCAAGACTGTAGCTATCCTTTTGATAAACACACTCATTCATGAAGCAGAGATAATAGATCTTCCTGGAAACCCTTCTCGGACCAGCCGATTTAAAGGAACATCATCATTTAAAAGATGATTATAATTATAATTCCTATGACCCTGTCACAAGATCACAGCAGCCGTCCAACATTCACTCCACCCATTGTTATATCTCTCTTTAACTCTCTCTCTCTCTCTATTTAGTGTAAGTGAATAGACGTTCACTCTATCCTCTTAAATCACTCTTTGAGCTACGAATGCTCCTCCGAACAGCCGATCCTCCTTTATGTCCAGCATGAGGGACAATCAGAACTCAAAATTTTCTCTATTTAATTTTTTTAAATGACCTAGAAATAAGGAGGCAGCTATTACGGTCTCCATTTGGTACAGTGCAGGCCTGCGGTCAAACTTTAGATTCAGTTTTCTTATAAAAGTAAACAGGAGGTGGTGACCGGACAGCAGGTTTGGTGGATGAGAACTACAAAGGAAGATGGTCTTAAGGGGAAAGAGAAGTATAGCAATTAAGGAGACAAAAGGATTTTAAATAAATGTAATAAAAATTTTACTTTATTAGTAGGCCCACACGGCATCTGTGCATTTTTCTTTAAAGCAACACCAAAGAGTTTTTTTTTTACTTTAAAATAATGTTTATAAAAAAGTTTCGAAAACAGGGTGAACGGCACTTTCACATTCGCTTTGCAGCCCTTTATCGGCCAAAACCGCACTAAAGAAGTTACCAACCGTCGGGTCGCGGTCCTGTAGTTCGAGTGAAAACTACAAAAACTTGCTTTACGGCAGACTTACAATCCAATCAGAGCCAGCTTTGCTGCAGTAGGCTAAATTATTTACGCCAGTGGTAATGGACAGTTACGCTTCCAACCTGTAGGGGGAGCAAAGAGCAAAAACTCTTTAGTGTTGCTTTGAATAACTATTTAAAGCTGTAATCTGTAACTTCTTTGCAATCCATAAAACAAAAGTTGTTGAACAAGTACATAAAAAGCAGTGTTCAAAGCTCTTAATTAACCCGACTGTATTTGGCAAGCTTAACGATGATCCGTAATTTGAGCTGTTGGGCACGGTTTTGCAGGTAATTGTAGAAAATTTTTTTAATGATCTCTCATTTCTAAGTTGCTTTATATAAAAACTTCTGCTTAATGAATAAATAAAAAAAATTTGTCAGTAAAAATAAGTATGTATAGTGGTATACAATTTCATGTTTCAAACAGAGATTAACAAAGAATTGCCAATGCTATCTCATAGCAATTCGTACATATTTTGGCTATTCGTTCGAGGTGGTTAATTCATATTAATTTGTACGACCACATGCGTACAGTGTTTGTACATTTTGCCTGTGGGTTAGCGACAGAGTTATTGTTTTTATTATAATAATCATAGGTTTTTTCATGATTAACTACATATAAAGTCATACGATTTAGCCAACTCATGAAATATGTACAAATTCTAATGAGATCAGGTATTGCGGCTTTAATTTCTTATAATTTTTGAGGCTGTTTACACTTGGCATTAACATGCGTTTTCGTCGATCGGATCACAAGTGGACGACGTTAATGCCAGGTGTAAACGGTGTTCAAAAAAGTTTTGAACGTGTCCACTTTCGACCACTTTCAACCACATCCAGAGGTAGTCGAAACCACTTTCGATCGGATCGCTTTGGAGTTGCGAAACGCATATGTGGTTGAATGTGTTCGAACAGCCACACGCGACCGCCTTCTCTCCGCCCATTTATCTAATCTGAGGTATTAAACACAAGTTTTACGTCTTTTTTTTACTTCTGGCGTGAACATATGGTGAACAGCGCCATTTATTATCCTTTCATTGATAAAACTACTGCGGGTGTTCTCCGTATTTTCGTTTTGAAAGCGTGAAAGTTGCATGATCCTATTTCATCAATTGCCCTGAAAATTCAGAGAAAGATCCAACATATAAACGTACAAAACACTGTGCAGCATGTATACTTGCTAAACAAGCAGCGGACTCCGACATAATATTAGTATGCGTCCATATAAACTCATAATTACTCCCGCTCGCGTTTGAATGACAGCAGAGAGACTCGCCTACAGTCTCACGGACCGTCCCCTCACAGTATTCAGGACAGAAGCGGTCGAAAGTAGACAAAAGAGACAGATTTAAATACCAGGTGTAAACGTAATGTGTCTCTCTCGTCCACTTGTGATCCGATCGATGAAAACAGATATTAATACCAAGTGTAAACTGCCCCTTTTATAAAGTATACCTATTTTATTTCTTAAAAACAACATTATTTTGTGTATAATTGCATTATTTGGTATAATACAATGTGTTCGCGTGGTTAATGGTTAAAAAAACACATTATTTTCACATACCGTGCATTTTTGTATCTCCAGATTTCACTCCCTTCCTTAAACTCACTGACTTTGTACAAAACTCATCGATTTGAAAAGCACCTGATTGGCCAGCTAATTTGTACATTGTGATTGGCCTGAATTCCTTTGACGTCAGCTGGAAATGTGACGTTCCTTACCATGTTTGAAAGATTCGCTCACAATGCAATGCTAACAGGAGTTAACTTACAGGATGACTCCGAAGCAGAAGGAATTATGATAATGACGGTCTTGTCTACATCAACAATCCTAGGAACAATGTTGGGAGTAACGCATTACAAAATATAATATATTACAGTAATATATTAGTTTTTGCTGTAACGCAGTAATATAACGCATTACTAATAAAATTTTGGTAATATTTTACTCGTTACAGTCTTAGTAACGAGTGCGTTACAACAATGCATTTAAAAAATAGACGTGTTATTTTATTTTTTTTATTTTTGAACAATGCGCGCGACCAGCATCCACACAGGAAAAAGCTGCGGGTAAAATAGTAATGGCTGCATCACAAACAGCTTACTTCCATACTATATAGTAGGCGAAAAGCACTACTTCTCGTACTCTTTGCCTACTATATAGAATGGAAGTAGGCGGTTTGGGACGCAGCGTGTGTCTGTTTCCAGGTGCTGTATGCAGCATGTTCATTTTTACTTTAATTTTGTATTTGACGCGTTTCTTAAAGAGCCGAATCTGGGAAGTCCGCGGCTGTATAAGCATTGACTAAAGTGGTCGCAATCAGGTCCGGTAGCGCCGCATACGCAAAAATCTGCGAATGAGAGCACTAAGTAAAAGCAACATAAAGTTTCTATCGGTCTCCTGTGCTGCTTGAACCTCAGAAGTAAAGAGACTTTTAGAAATCTTGCCAGTAAAATCCATTTCACCACACCAGCAATGACAAGGTAAGCTTAAGTTGCTATGGTTACAGTCCATATACATAATAGATTGCTAGGCTATCCCTATGCTATCTACAGTTTTATAACAAACAGCAACGTAAACTACAACATAACATTAATGTAGACTTAAACATGGTTATTTAAATAGTACATTTAAACATCACTGGTTAAAGTTTTTACCAGCCTTTGTATGGGAGCCTATATTCATTGTTTGGCAAAAAGCAGTGTTCCTCTGTTTGTCTGTGTTTTATATGTTAGTCTACATGTAATCCTTATATTGTACTGAAATGAGCTGTTTTCCTTGAGGCCTGATCCTCCAATAGCACTTTTTGATAAGTTATGTCAACCCACTGCATGCCAGGTTTGTGCTGTGAATCTGAATTAAAAGTGAATTAAAGAATAGAAATGAAAAGAGGTTGCTTGTCTTGCCATGTTATTAGTCTATAGGTTGCATTATAGTGGGCTCTAGCTTTATTGTGTTTGGTATGTCTACCATCATTTACCAGACTTTTACCAGATTATTTGTCCATGTTTATGACTCTGACAGTGATTGTTACTGTATTTTACCATAAGTCTTCACTGTGCCTATTCAAAGCTCGAGGGCCAACACATAACTTCTAGATTTATAAGCATCAATAAACTACATTTTAACATTTTATAATGCCTAGTCATACTTCTGTTATTTTGATGAAAGTAACTCAAAAGTAACGCAAAAGTAGTGTAACTCATTACAGTTCAGAGTCAGTAATATTGTAATGTAACTAATTACTTTCAAATGACAGTAATTTGTAATATATAATGTATAACACTTTGGAAGTAACTTGCCCAACACTGCCTAGGAAGTAAACTGTTGCCTACAATCCGTGTGTTTGTTGTAGTCCAAGAAAAGAGATTAAAAATGGAGATGATAACTTGAAATGTAAAATCGTGAATTGGACAAAAGGTGCCCTTTAAATATGAACTTTTTGCTTTTAATCGAACAGAAAAGTGATTAAGTACAGTAACAGTCAATTATTTCATTGCTTCACTTTCCAGCAAATATGTTGTTTGTTTTGACATCTATATTGCAGTGTGCACTGTGCGCATCTACAATAGTCACATCGCAAATAAAAGACAACTATTTTGTATGCCTTTGCCAATATTACACTTTTTGAAAAACTACAATGCAAACATAGTTTTTTTTTTTTTTAAGTCATTTGGTGAAGTCACCCAGTATTTCTTATATGGCAATAAATGTTGCAGAATAACAAAATATCATAATGCCTGTTCCCCCAAATACCTGCATCTCATAAGTATGACAATGATAATTCAGTCACAATTTTAGATCCAGTAAACCAGGGAAAAGCCTTTACTGGAACGTGGAAATGGGCTGACAAGATCCCAGGACGCTTGGCAGTCACTTGCCAATTTTCAGGCCCCATAATTATTCCAAGAACACTGGAAATAGGAGAGAGGTTCGAGATGTAGGGTAAGGTAGTACCTCGGGCTACAGGCCAGAACGAGTTGCCCGTATAACACTCGAGACGCAGGTAACAGTGCAAGAAAAGTTACTCTAATCTAGGCTACTCCTCCAGGAGTCTCATACAGAGATCGGCCCGAGACCATGTGGCTATGTACGGATGGGAAGGAGGACGGCACACAACCGGCTTACACCACATGGGCTATGAGAGTCGAGAAACAATGTTGTTGCCATGGCGACAAGTTCGCCCGCAAACCCCCATGTCTATCCCTAGCATACGTATAAAACAAGAGTGCTTGTGTCAAACTGAGTCAAACAGATTTTGCGAAGATAAGAAAAAAAAGGGGAAAAAAACGGATGCAGGAAGAGAAGTTGCAGTACTGGGAGCACACAGGGGTCAACAAAACAAATTCAGCTTCGTTTTAATGAAGTATTTCCTGTGTTGAATAGAATCACAGCACCTGACAACATACACCCGCCCATTCCCACAAGTCTGTTTCCTCCTCCAGATGTTATAATATGGACCGAATCACTGCAGACTGTCTAGTTATGTGGCGAAGGGGAAGTGACAGGACTGATCCTCGAAAGCATGCAAATTTTACAGATAGTTTGTTTACAGGCAGCTGTAACCACAGTAAACTGTTTGAGGTCAGTGTATCAATACAGCAGTGCAACCGCTGAATTTGCATGTGTTGAAGAGATTACCTGCTGAGGTTTACGTGACTCACACAGGAAGTGCTCTGTTACGCTTCACTATGTTGACTGCAATATTTACCATTAAAGGTCACGTTCTCCCTGATCCCATTTTTCAAACTTTAGATAGTGTGTAATGTTGCTGTTGGAGTATAAGTAATACCTGCAAAATGATTAAGCTCAAAGTTCACTGCCAGGCAATATATTTTTTTCTTTAACAGAATACCCCTTTCAAAGCCTACAGCGAACGGCAGGTTTGAGCTCTCTACTTCCTGATTGAATGACGTCAATAAAAGAGTTTTTGACTAAGCTCCGCCCACAAGAATACGTCAGTCGCCAGCTTTGGCTCAAACATAGATATGTATAATAAAGGCTAGATGTCTTACGGCGGAGTCTCTAACGTCATCACCTGGCGGCCATCTTACCTCAGACAGCTCAAGACTTTTGAGCAATTTTCTACCGATTTTCAAACGGTTTTGGTTTCTTACAAACGTTATTAACGTGGCTATAATTCTGGATGCTTTAACATGATTAATGAAAATTATTCATCAAGAATGCTGGGTCATAGGTACATCTCTTACGTTTATAAAATACCAAACTGTTTGAAAATCGGTAGAAAATTTAGCAAGTTATGGTCATTTAAAAGTACATGCTCCATTAAACGCAATGCTACAAGTAAGCGAGCGCCCTGTGGTAAGATGGCCACCAAATGCGGACGTTGTAAATGTTGCCCCGGAAGACCCAACATTTTACCAAATCATGTGACCACACGGGAAAATGTCATACCGCAATGCCACGAAATATAAAAACAGAAGTAAACAATGTTTTCACATTGTATAAACAAAAGATGCTTACCCGTGCTAGTCAACACTATGATGCTGGTCGGTTCTTTGTTGATGCTGATTTGTTTTAATCACACTACCACACTGCTGCTAAAAGAGCCAAATATTCTGGTCCCTAAAGTAGGTTTAGGTAACCTCTGTAGATAATAGCAAAATATCATCTACATACTAGGTTTGTGCCGATAGACGATAGTATCGTGTTTTGACGATCGTCAGACATATGGCTGATAGCGGGCTTTCGTGACGATAGTTATTATAATCATAGTTTCACAATACATTCACGTTGCGTGCTTTTCCTCACATAAGAGGGTTTGTGGGCTTCACTTGTGCGAGATAAATTCTAATGCTGCATTTACACCAACCGCGGTAAGGGCGTGAAGCGCGAGTGATTTCAATGTTAAGTCAATGTGAAGACGCGTTGACGCGCGTCAGGAGGTCCCGCGGCGCGGAAGAGGCGTTCGGCGCAGCGCGGAAGACGCGTTTCCGCCTCTTTCGCGCGTGAAGCTCGAGCGAAAGGCGCGAATTGAGCGTTGTGCGCGGTACGCGCGGTAAGCGCGAATGGTGCTTTTTGTGCATCTTGCGGTTTACGCGAATTTGCGGCTGACGCCCGAGTTGAAAATTTTGAACTTTGGCGGAATTTCGCGCCGCGTTAACCAATCAGGAGCCTGCTTGCTGCTGTGGTGGCAGCCCCGCCCGGAGTCACTCATTCAACCAAGGCTTGATATTGTCCATAAGCAGACACCCGGAGCTATACGACACAAGTTCTTATTTCTATAGAGGAGCAGTGTTTCCCATACATAGGCTCTACTTGGGCGCTGCGCCCAGGTAAATTGCGACCCGCCCAGGTAAAAAAAATCACTTTACGAATTTCCGTATTTTCTGAACTCGACTGGATGACCCGTGTTTTGGAGAGAGAGAGAGCGCGAGAGAGAGAGAGAGCGCGAGAGAGAGAGCGCGCGAGAGAGAGAGAGAGCGAGAGAGAGAGAGCGCGAGAGAGAGAGAGCGCGAGAGAGAGGTGGGGGTCGGGTGACCGTGAAGATGATGCACGCGTCATAAACTCATCATCCAGCGCGGCAAACTGGATCAACTGCAGCAGCACATACGGAGCAGCCAGGGAGGGAACACACTGCGACCAAAATGGTCGCATATGCTTATGTGCATATGTGTTTATAGCATCTAAGTTGGCTTCATTTTGCGCGCAAGCACGTTGTGTCTCTCCGGTTGAGTGTCCGTTCACGTGCTCTCTGTTTCTCAGTGAATTGGGCGCGACGCGAAGCAACCTCAGTGTCACATTGTATCCTTTCATGTTTCTGAACTTGAGCAGAGTTTTACCATTAGAGGTCTTTCTTCACTGAGGACGCGGGACCCGTACGGTTCCGGGTTTATATTTTAAATGGTCAGATGGGTCCGGGTCGGTCCTAGTTCATTACTTCGGGTCCCAAGTCTGATTAATATTGTGTGTAAAACCCGAGTCGATCGGAGAACGGCCGTGAGCGCTACCGCGCTAAAGCTCGAGTGCTGTTTTAGCGTGCCTCCGGTTTCTATGGCGATAGCAACTGGCTCTTGTCACGACCACGCGCCGCTTCATTTTCAATAGACAATATCTTTACTAAAATCTAAACAGTTTGCACAGAGATTGTAGCAAAAAGCAGTGCTAATACTGAATGAGCAAAGCTCTAGCTGACTCAGGATATAAAAAACGCAAAGCTGTAATGTAAAGTCTGTCATCGGGACAGCAAGTAGACTTTTAAATCTGAAATAATGAGTGGATTAAGCTTTTTTTAATCGGCAAAAGAGAAATAGAAAGCAGAAGCAGTAAAAGTGCATCTCATAGAAGTTATTAACATTATAACATCAGTCACATTTATAATCTATAGACCTGCACTGTCTATATAGGCTATAGTATACATAGTATTGTATATAATTGAGTTTGATAAAAGGGGTCATCAAATTGCTTCATATATCAGTGCAAAAACATAAAGTGTTTTCGTGGTGCTTTGACAAACAGCAGAGGTGTAAAGTACTTGAGTAAATGTACTTCGTTACTGTACTTAAGTATTTTTTGGGCTACTTTGTACTTGTACTGAGTATCAAAAATATACGCAACTTTTACTCTCTACTCAATTACATTTTTGATTGGGTATTTGTACTCTTTACTCCACTACATTTGAAATGACACTTAACGTTACTCGCTACATTGTTTATTCGTCAAAAAAAACGAGACGAAAGTGTCAGAGGGTGATGATGGATAGAATCTGTGGTCGCGAGGTTACACGCACACGCACACACACAACTTCATTTGGCGCTGCGCAGAGCTATCGTATAAATCAAAGTACTGCGAGAGCGAATCAAATGCATATGGAGAAGTCTGGTCTCGCGGTACTTTGATGTCAAACGCTGAATGGCTTGCGTTGAGCCACCGTAGCGGGACATCTGCGTGCTGCGTATGTCATAAACTGTAGAGAAAAGTTCGCGTCTGGTCTGAGAGAAGAGATAAAGAGCAAACATATGGATGCATATCACATTTGCTTCAGTCAAGGGACCCTTTGTTAAACTTGTGATGCTACAATCAAAATAAAAGTGATGCGCGATTGCAGGAGGGTCATCCCGCAACTCAAAGGCAAGCACAACTGTTTATATACTCTGATGCTACCTTATCAGCTAACCTGAGCTGGTACATAACTTGATATAACTTACTATATAAACCAGCTAGGTCCTGTACTGATTGCCCGAGTAACTTAAGTACATTATAAGATTGATAATAAGTTAATTTCACTGTCCTCACATTTAATCAAGTATGCTGTAATGTATTTACTGTAAGAGGGATGCATGACGGAAGAAATGTAGTGCACTTAATGTGAGAGAGTGGTGTTACGTCTACTACATGTGTTTACAATTAATCTTTCAAATGAACAACTTCACGTTTTTAATATACATTATCATATTTCTGTTAGTGTAATTTTAGTTTACTGGAATTTTTTAAATATTAAAATTATATCTTTTTTAGGATAGGCCTATATAAGAATATTTGGTAACACTTTACAACAAGGTTCATTAGTTAACAGTAGTTAATGTATTAACCAACTTGAACAAACCATGAGCAATACATTTGTTACATCATTTCTTCATCTTTGTTAATGTTAGTTAATAAAAATGTAAGCTTTAATTGTTTGTTCATGTTAGTTCAGAGTGCATTAACTAATGTAAACAAGATTTTAATAAAGTATTAGTAATTGTTGAAATTAACATTAACAAAGATGAATAAATGCTGTATAAGTGCAGTTCATTATTAGTTCATGTTAACTAATACTAATGTTAACTAATGAACCTTATTGTAAAGTGTTACCATATATTTATATCACAAAGTTAGGCTATATATTTTTCAGCATGTCACATTCAAGTACACAATGACACTAGACTAAAATTAAATGGGTTTAATTAAATGTAGATTTCTAGACTAAAATCTCATGGTATTTAGTTGAATAAAATTAGACTAAAACTAAATCAATTCAGATGACAAAAATATGACTAAAACTAAATTAAATTTTAGTCAAAAGACTATGACTATGTTTAATCTGTGTTTGTTCTGCCAGGTCAAAATTTTGAGGTGTTTGATTTTTTTTCTATATTAGGAAATAAAACCTCATAAATAAACTTTCTTAGTTTTCACTGCCCAGACCTACAATGTCTCTGTGTGTTGAGGACTAGTGCATCTTTGAGCCAACATTCAGTACGAGTAAAAATTGAGTACTTTTAAATTGGGTTACTTTAATACTTTTACTCAAGTCGTATTTAAATTGACTTGTAACTTGTAGTGGAGTAATTTTTACAGTAAGGAATTTGTACTTTTACTCAAGTATGGCTTTCAGCTACTCTTTACACCTCTGACAAACAGTGTCAGCTTTGTTTATGTCAAAAAAAGTTTGGGGTGGTTAGATTAATGAACTATAATGTGAAATAAATATGAATGTTTTATAAATCAAAGTATTGTGTTGTGTCACACATTATTAGTTCTTTGTTACATGTATAGTAGACCTTTTTTTGTCGGTGGATAATAATGATTGCCCTTTTCCCCATCTACCACCACAAGTAAATTTCAGATCTGTGGGAAACACTGGAGGAGACAGGAATAAAAAGGACCTCGCTTGGAAGAGTGTCAGTGAGGACATTGGGCAACCTGGTAATTGTAATACACACTTCACTTTTGAGTCACGTGACGTTTATCGACCCGTGTCGTTTATTTTCCCCATAGTAAGGTTACCAAATACAAACTGGTAACTCTCTCGATAAATGCACAATCAACATCAGTCATTTTGCAAACAGACAACCGCATAGCACTTGCCCCTCCCACAAGAAGCGGAGTTTGCCTCTGACACGAGTCAAATGCTTGCTTTTTCCGCGCGTCTACTCCGCTCTACACGCGCGAATGCATCCAAATTGTTCAAGCGGCAAACCACGTGCGGTAGACGCGATTTTGACGCCCAAACCGCGTTTGGTGTAAACTCAGCGTAACTTGTTACTTCTGCTTAGACGTTATACATTTCACAAAGGAGGATTTTCAGCACTATGTATGTGCAACCCACCCCGTCCACAATTTTTTTTTTTACTGAAACTGGTCCGCAGTGTAAACATGGCCTGCCTAAAGCATTAGTGCTTAGCCATGTTTCTTCATCACACTGTCATGTACAATCCCATAAATCAATTCTAAAAACAAAGCAACCAGAAGGCCAAAAATTGCTGGTAAAACTTACGTAAAACTAACGTTACCCCCCTCATTTATTCAAGCACAGCTGTCAGCCGGACAACATGCTCGCACAAATATCTTCACCGCTCTTAAAAAGGTTGTTAAAGACTCTACTTCAGTGCTTCTATAAAGTTCACTTTTTGAAGCCGTCTGTCATCTTTCAGAGCTTTGCAGTTCATCACACTGGTCGCCTTGTTTTGTAGTTAACGCTGCCGTCCGAAAGGAATGTAAAGCTAATGAATGGCAAAGCCCTGCCTCATGTTCTTTTGGCATTGCCATTGAGTGAAGGAGGGAAATGTTGGGATGCTTCATGCCTCGGCATTACTACAGGAAAACAGGAAATGCTGCAGGGTTCGAGCCAATAACAATGAAGTTATTATTTTTAAGCCATGTTGCCATGTAAATAGCAACAAACCAACACTTATTTTGAAGTCCCCCTGTGGTTTATAATTGTATTCCTTCAAACTTATCTTTGATAAATAAAATGTTAATAAATATTTTGATGAATACATTTTTTGTGAATATAATATCCCCATGCTTAAAAATAGCTTATTAAACGACATGTTGGAATACTTGATTATGATTTGCCATTCGCAACATTTGCAGGTTTGTTATTCCCAGGTAACACACGGCAACCCGGATCCTGCAAATAATTTTGACAGGTATAGTTTAATATTACACAAACATTTAATATAAATATGTCTTTGAATAACATATTTCAAATCAATATTTAATGCTCCTTACCTTCCTTATGAGGTGAATAGCTGTGTAATAAGCGGGATAATGTACAGGCGGCGATAACCCCTAGTTTTGGGCGATATGCCCTATTTTAAGATTGTCAGACTGAGATCGTCGATACACAATAGTATCAGGGGGCGGGGCAGTAGTTTACTCATTCATTTGTTTATTTTTGACTCATTTATGACAAGTCACTTGATTGGTGGACAAAAAAGAAACAAGGGCAACACTATCATGACCGCAACCTTCTTAAAACTGAGGCCATTAATCCGGGTGCGTCATAAAGCCCAGGTGCTCTATTTTTACACAAATAAATAATGTTTTAGGGTTGTGCTGATTGACGATAGTATAGACCTTTCTCACAGTAACCGGAAATACGTAATCGTCGTGTAAGCGGAGTTCCTGTCAAGCGTCAACACACTAGAAAAACATAAACCCGGGCAAGTTTAAAATGGATCAAAGAGTCTACAAAACTTCGTTAACGGATTTGCCAAATATTACATTTGCTGATGTGACACGACTAATGGAGGAAAACTTTTTCCATGAAGAATTTGTCCATAAATTTCTAGGTAAGTAGAGAGCGAGTCTAACTGTTACTGAACTGTTAACTAAAACGACACATTATAAGTCTCGCCGGATAGCCTGAATCCACGTCTGTATACCTTCACCATCAACAGGGAATTTATGGAACAGATACGGCTTTTTAGATTGCCTTGACTGCGGAGGAAGTAGATTTCCGCGACGATTGCGTAGTTCCGGTCATAAATACGGAAGTTGTGAGAAAGGTCTATTGATAGTATTGACGATCGTCACATGCAATGCGTTCTTTTCCTTGCATGAGAGGGTTTGTGGGCTTTACTTTGTGCAAGGGAGCTTTCTTACACGCACGTGGACTAGGGATGTCAAATTATGCATTTTCCCATATTCGATGATCATTTAAATTAACGATCAATCAATCGAATAATCGTTAACAGTAATAGTGCAATAAGCCATTACAGCAGTGGCATATAGCCAATGACATAAAAGTGTGCATAAAAACGCCAGCTTCCTCATGCGAATTAAAAGATTTAATTTTGTCTAAATAACATGCTAGTTGGATTGTTAAATGAGTCAATGTAGTTGGTGTTTTGATAAAAATCATCAATTTAATCTTGTAGTGAAATATAATGACTAATAGACACAGTAAACTCCGCCTCATAACGGGCACTCCGCACAGTCGCATGAAAGTCTATGCGTCCAAGACAAAATAAAAGTTTCATTATCATCAAGTGTTCTTTTTCTAGTTGTTCACCTCGCTTTTCGAGTCATTGATACACAGCTTGTTGTAATTATGTCCAAGAAGCACACAAAGGACACTTTTCCCGTCGTCACCTCAGCTTTAGACCTGCGGCGCACTTTCAGCAAAGATGCTTATATTATGAAGACTTCTACCTTCCATTAGAAAACCCGCAACAGTGGTTAGCGTGTAGCGCCTCAGCAAGTCAATAATTATGATCAATGATATATGTTGCGGGCCTTCAGAGTGTAACTACAGTCAGTTACAGTTTACATTTAACAGTTTCTTTTCAGAATTTAAGTTTTACAATTTAATCTATTTATTAAAAACGGCTTCTGGTCTCCTTCCCTGTGTAAAGCAGCGTTAGCAGCGTTGCTATGCTAATCTTGCAGGCTTCCCTGAAGAGGGTCTTTGCTTTCAGTATCCTAACTGTGTTTCGATTTTCGGCATCGGACCCTCTCAGATCCACTGCGGATGCCATTTCGTTGCGTTAGCCGCCAGCCTTGTCTCGAATGAGGTTAAAAAGTCCAAGTGTGTGTTTGGCATCGAGCATCGTTGTGATCATGGCTAGTTTAACTTCTTCGCGCTTGGTTAGTTTTTTCACCAGCTGTGTATGTGCTTTGCGCAGGCGCCGGACACACATGCTTGCTTTTTCGACAATCGTTAAGTTTTATCGATTTAATTCTTATCGACAATTAATCGAAGAGCGATTAATTATTAACATCCCTAACGTTGACTCAAGTGCGCGTCTTGGACTCTTGCCCGGACCTGAATGCGCACAGCATGAACTCCTTCTAGCACCTGAACTTGTAATACGCGCGGCTCTGACATTACCTTGGACTGTTGTTTCCCGCCAAAGGGTTAAAACCAGCAAGTTTATTGTTCCCACTCCCTGGCATGCAGGGAATTTTAGAGCATCTGGACCTAATGGCGCGGATGGATTTATGGCATCTGTGTTAAGATGGTTGCGGTCATGACAGTGTTGCCTTTGTTTCTTTATCTCCACCAATCAAGTGACTTAAAAAAATGAATAAATAAATAAACGCGTTAACTACTACCCTGCCCCCTGATACTATTGTGTATCTGCAATCTCACAGGCTGACGATCTCGAAATGGGGCATCTTAAAAGCAGCAGTCATAAAACAATAATAAACTTTAGTTTTCCCCACGTAGGAAAGGAGGTGACAGTATGATGGTAGTCTTTATGTTTAAACAAGTATTGATGGCTCAGTATCTGCGCACTAACATCCAACGCTAGGGATCAGCATACAAAACACAGCAACAGATGGTAACCAAGTATTTTTTTTAAGTTCGAAGAGCATTGAGCCAGTGTTTAATACAGAATTAAATTATATAAAGTTGAACCTTTGTTTAAAAAACGACTGGGATGAGCGTCTGTTAAGAGCATTGGGAGTAGGTGTTGGCGAGCTAGAAATTGAATGCTTGCTAACACAGAGATGGCAATACGCCAGCGGTCGCAGCTATCCACTAAAAGTGTGCACTAAAAGCCCTTTCTATCATCTGTTCCTCCCTTTAACAGGCTGTTTTTTCTACGGCCTACTTTGTGAGGAAATTGATCTGTTAAATGTGTCAAGGATAAGAATCAGAAAAAGCAGAAAAGTGTTCGTGTGCAGCGCGGCCGACAAGGCCATTCGAGGTTTGAGGTGTATAATTAGACACACGGTTACCGCACTGAACGATTTTTCCGCCCACCCTACTTCTGTCCATCATGTACTGTGACTGAACCTGAACAGGAAAAAGTTATAACGTGTTCACGTAGCTAAGTTGGTTAAGCACCGCATTAGCATTAGCGATAAATGTATAGCTTGAACACTGGATAACATTGTGTAGATGTAAAAATAAGGGGATTAAGAAAAGGGAGAAATCATTTCCAATCCCAATAATTTGCAGTGTGTAATTCATCCCTTACATTGCAGAAGAATGGTGGCTGGGCTATAAATACTGTCATGAGAGGCAGGACAAAGTTATCCAACCACCTTGAAGAATTTCATTAAGGAAAGAGAGCACCATCACGGCACAAACCCAAACAGTTCACAAATTTTCCTCAAGCATCAAAGCAGCATGATGGCACACAGCCCACGTTGCTCGTCCTTCGCACCTAAAGCTCCTTTGAGACCACCTGGCCCGGTTTGGCTCTGGCCGCTGTGTGTGGCAGCGCGTGCTATTCAAACAACAGCGCTCTCCACAGGCCAGTGGTAATATGGGTGTTGCTTATGTAAGAATGAACACATGACCAAGTAAAATCCAGTCTCATTAAACATTAGATCACCGGCTGTTGATTTCACTGAAACACTGTTTTGCAAAATTCTGATCCTGGCCTTGGTCTCATATCTGTATGAAAACGAAAATGCAAGCAAAAACCACACAAGCGTGCAGTTGAGAACGCAACTGCAGCGTAGATGTTAATTATAAGAAATTCGTAAAGATTAGGTACAAAAAAATCAGCTCACTGACTGTCAGCATTGTCCAAAACATGATCCACTTCTCTCAAAGCAGAGCAGCGGCCAGTTTTGTGATAAAAGCTGTCTATCAGCTCTCCTAACATGGACAGAAGTGACAGGAAGGCACCCTCCAGCTCCAGACAGAGCTGTCACAACGGAGACATGGTCAAGTCTACATTGCCTTATTTGATCATGACGGATGTCTGAGGTTAACAGCGTGTTCATATCTCCATTATGCTCAGCATTTGCACAGAACCCCAGTGTTTCAGCCCAGAGACCTGATGTACATACGGTCTAAGAGTTTCGGCACCTGCTAGATAGAGGTCCGAAGTTCAAATCCTCTTGTTTGCATTGCCTATGGAAACCACCGTAAAGCTTTGTGTGGGAAAAGAGCAGGAAAAGAGAATTATGGGACTGATCTGTGAACAGTCTTTCTGTTGCTCATAAAGTGGTAAGGTCATGATTGGGACTCATCAGAGTGCACCGCTAAAAAGATGCTTTCAGGAGATATTTGTGAAAAATTAAACACCACAATTGGAAGTTAAAAGTGTGTGTAGAAGCCAAGCCCTTCTTGAAGCATATGTGAACCAAAGTTTCATCTTACACATAAAAGCCAAGAACAAAGCACTCCAAAATACAGCCAATGTTCACATATTGTAAACAATACACTCACATACTCATATCGCGAGACTGTTTTTCTTAAAGGTGCAGTGTGTAATTTTTTACGGCATCTAGTGGTGAGGTTTGCGAATTGCAACCAACGGCTTAGTCCACTGCTCACCCCTCGCTTTCGAAACACATAGAGAAGCTACAGAGACAACTTAGTAAAAAAAATTGTCCGTTAAGGGCTTCTGTAGAAAAATGGCGGCACAAAATGGCGACTTCCATGTAAGGGGACCCTCGGTGTATGTAGATAAAAACGTCTCATTCTAAGGTAATAAATGCATAACGGTTCATTATGAAAGGTCTTTATACACCCCTGATAATTTACTTTTGTATATTATTTTGCATTTCTGTCAAGAGATCCTTCTTAAAATTACACACTGCACCTTTAAGCAGCTTAAATTAAATTTGCTTGTTTCGAGTTAGCTGATCGTAAGACTGGCCATCACGTACATGTGCATTCATCGGCAGATTTTTGTAACCGTGTGTACTTTGTATGCGTAGGTTGCGTATGCGCGAAAAAGGAAAATGTAGTATGTAGCCTAGGAGATGCATTGCATTTTGTCGCAATATGCATGTGTCGAACGTCTGTGTACACGAGTCAAATAAACTATGCTTTGCAAGGCTGTGCGGTCGCCCAAGCGCATACATTTACGTACATGTAAAATGATGATCTGCTTGTTACTATGCTTCGGTGAAATGCCGCCACATCCAAAAGCCAGAGGGCGCTCTCGTGCAGAAACTCAATATTGCGCGTTTCTGAAATAAAAAAATATCGGCCGATATATCGGAATTGAAAACCAACAAACATTTGTATCGTTAACGGCCTTCAAAATCCTTTATCGGTTGGGCTCTAATTTTATAATGACTATGTTTGAAAGAGTGTTGCTTTTTCAAATGCATGTTATAAACGACTCAAACTCGGCTATTTTATATTGATAAGGACTTCACAATTATCACAATGAAACATCCCAGCCCTAATATATAGCATCGATACATACAGCCGCCTTTTACTGCATACCCAGCTAGCACAAATAAAAGTTGTGCTTGACTTCGGTGTAAACAGACTGGTTTATGACATTACATTTCAAAGCATATTACGGCGCAATCTGCTCTTGAATCGATCTTGTATTACTTTAATTTCATACGCTAATCGGTCTGCACTGGCAAAAGAAAAAAAAATCCAACTGTAAAAGCAACAGTTCTATTAATATAACTTACATAATATCTTAAATGGCTACTGCACTTTATTTGAACAATCCATTATAGCATTAAACAACACATATGCCAATGTATGCAACAACAAAAATTTAAAGCATCTCTGTGGACCCTGAATTTCAATTACCATGTCGCAAGGAGAACATCTCTTCATTGGGTAGCATTCATGAGATTAACATTTGTTAAAGATCCCCTCACCGGAATGAAAAACACAGCAAATTTTGTTAATAGTTCCTGATTACACCACCAAAAAAACTCTTTATAACATTTTATAAATGAGCAATCATGCTTGGAAGAGGTGTTTCACTACTGTTGGGGCAATCAAAGGGGCAGTTAGTGTCCCAATAGTACATATATGTTAAGTTTTAGCTCAAAATACCCCACAGATAATTTATTATAACATGTTAAAATTGCCACTTTCTAGGGGTGAGCAAAAATGTGCCATTTTTGGGTGTGTCCTTTTAAATGCAAATGAGCTGATGAAATGGAAACACTGATCACCATAATGGAGGTTTGTTAAGGTTGCCAAAATATGCAAGAAAAGCACAGCTACCAAACATAGTGTTGACCAAAATTCACATCTCTGTAATTTTGGGATGGTTGTTGATGCGATAAATTCTACAAAGTGGAATATATTTTTACATGCAAGTGAAAGCCTTATGGGAGATGTCACAATCATCTTTATGAAAATAAAAATACATTTCAAAAGCAGGGGTTTCCTGAAAATAAACAGCTGTACAAAATGCAAAATGGTTGGAAATCTTACGTCTTCATATCTGGCAGAGCTTCTGTTGCAAAGCCTCTGACAAGCTTGGGAGGTGATTCATTTAATTTAAGAGTAGCATAATTGTTTACACAGGGTCACCAACATTTCAAAACTTAATATCTTATGTAGAAACTGATAATTGAAATTTAGTCAGATTCTATCACTATTTTGTTCATGTAAAACATCAAACTTTAAGTCAAGCGACACTCTGGTAAACTCTATCTGCCCCTTTGTCAGTTGCGTTTGCACACGCTCAGACAAGCATCTCATAGACTATGTTCACATTGTCCGTTTAAATCCAATTTTTCTAAATATCCGACTTTAAAAGGACAGAGAATGAAAAACCATTTTTACCTTGTCTTTGTTGAATAATGGTAGTCTACCAGCATTCACAAACATAAAAAAAGTTCTAGACATGCTAAACATCTCAGTCTCATAGAAATTCCTCTTTTAGAAATGTCAGCCAGAAAACGGCCCAATCTGAAAAACTGATGCTTATGACATCACAGGCATCTAACTGCCCCTTTACTTTAAAATAATTGGCTACATTTTTTGAGTGGCATCAAAGTCAGCCAATCAGTAATGAGATTGCAAATTAAGCCAGTAGGGGGAGCCAAATAGGTGCAAAACCACTTGTTTAAAATCCCCCACCCTAATGGTCGGGTCAGCTTACTTTTGGGAGCTTTTCCATTGGGTGCAGTACGTAGTACCCGATACTTTTTTCGTACCACCTCGGTTGGGGTTCCAAGCGACCCGAGCTGATACCAAACGTGACGCGAAAACACTGTAGATCACTAATTGGTCTGAGAGAATCGTCACGTCATCGCTATAATGTAAATATTAGCTTTAGCTTAATGCTGTCTCAAGCAAACATGTTGTTATCTGTGTTCTGCTATAAGTTTCCAAACACCCTTTTAGCGATGAAAAACATCCGCAGGTTGAGAATCCGGGACACCATAAAAGTTTTTTCCAGACTTGCAGTTTGTGGCAGCACATTCGCGACGTGCACGTCCGCATTATATATGCTTAAATGCAACTTGAATGAGGCTCAGCGGAGCGCCGTCGACTGACGCCACGGGTCGGGTGTTTGAACAGAAACTGTCATGTGAGAGAGAGGTAGTTATAAACGCGATGTGCAAACATCTATTTGTGGTGGCCAATTTTAATTTTGTGGCAGACTGAGAAATAAATGAATGTATGGGAATGTACAACAACGCTCTCACTAGGGCTGGGTATCGATTCAGATTTTCCAGATCGATTCAATTTAGATTCACAAGCTGTCAAATCGATTCGATTTCGATTCTCGATTCAATTTTCGATTCCGGTTCTCGGGCCGGTTTTTATACTCTATTCTCGATTCAACTCAATAAATATAGATTAAATAAAAATACTATACTAATAAAAAGAACAGTGAACAGCAGGTTACAAGTGGGTAATTATTAAAATAAAAAATTAATGAATGACAGGCTTGCCTCTCGCTCCTTGGTAACCTCGCGCAAAGCAAAAAATAGGGTGACATCTAATGAAGAAGACTAGTAATTCGATTAACGTTAATCTTTTGTTTGCAGAAATAAATATGAAAGAAAAAAAAAACGATTCTGCTCTTTGAGAATCGATTCTGAATCGACCACATTTAAAAAAACGATTAATCGAAAAATCGATTTTTTTGCCCAGCCCTAGCTCTCGCGTGTATGATGTCACAGCAGTAGGCAGCGTAAATATAACGACACACCTATAATCCCTCCCACTCCGAAGTGATACTAAACTCGATGGAAAAGCTAACCACGCCAAAGTGAGGTGAGCTGACCCGACCCAAACTAAACTAAACCGTGGGGTACTATGCAATGGAAAAGCGCCATAATAGAGCTATCTGAGAGAGGTTTTTAGGAAGCTTCTAAGGCATTACAGACCCAAACAAAAAAATTTTTGTCTACATGTCACAACACAGAACAAGGATAAATACTCCGTTCAATCATTCTATGTCACCTTTAAATGACTGACTGTCCACACCGAGTATCACAACTGTTCAGATCCAATTTGTGTGTCCTGTGGTGCTTTTCCGTTTTCAGGAATAGCTGCATTGGTTTCTATAGCAATGATGTTGCATGGAGTTCTTTGAAATAAGTCTGCTCGAGTTCATGCAGTGCTGCGTATTTGCGGGCCGGTATTTGCGAGTTTTATGTGTATCGGCATCGGCCGATACGTGGCTGCCTCTTAAAATAGGCTGTATCGTCCACCCCTACTTTGAAGAAATTTTTGCATTACACAGTAAAGTGATTAAACTGCAGAGAGGTGAACCTGAATTATCACAGTCAATTTTGAAGAAAAAAAAAATGGCTTATCGCGAATTTTACTCCTACTGATGTTATATAAAATGTTATATAAATAATATGACACAGCAAGCACTTCTGATTTATTTCTGTCAAGTTCAGTTTTAAACTATACAAACACACAATACTTCCACAGACTTTAAACTGCAAAAAGCAAATCCTTGTCTGAGGATTGGCCAGTAATGTTTTAAAGGAAAGGTTAAGGAAATATACATTTTATGCATTTTCAACACAATCTCGTGGTTAGGATTGCACAATTAATAAAAAACTAATCTGGATTACAAGTACGGGTGACAAAATAACATAATCGCCAAAAGCCACAATTACTGCTGTCCATTTGTGGTCATTTCTGTGCATTTAGGCAGTATGTTTGGGCACGAATTATAGTGGTGAACCAGAGATTTTTAAATTGACAAGTTGACATTTTTCCTCAGATTTTTTCCTTAACTTCCTAATTATTTGTAATTTACATATACATATACATTATTTAGTTTTTGATGTTTAAAATTTACCATGCAGCTGCTTCGCAGAAAAGTATTAAACATTTCAAAACCTCAATGTAAAATCTTTTCACCGACAATAATACCTGCAATTACAATTTCAGGTGAATAATCAGCAATTATGATTTTCGTCATAATCGTGCATACCTACTCATGGTAATTCCTAACTATGTTACAAGGTGGCTAATTAAGAATTCGTACAATCTCGTTGTACTTTTTAGCACAATCTGCTTTCGCCCCAGTGACGTTAGGTCTAGGTTTGGGGCTTCATTCTTGCTTTTCCAAATAACATACAATTCGTAATATTTAAGGCAGTCTGGTTATGGACTTAATAATCCCTGTTGCTAAAACACCTGGAATAAACAGCTGCTTGAAAAGTTACATGAGTAATATTTAAATAGGGTGATTTCCTTTTGAAAACATCCCATATACATCACTTAAATATTCCATTATCCAACTTCAGTTGTAAATGTTTCACCAACATGATTTCATATTTCAGCACAAATGACTGAAACTCACACTTCTGTTCATCTCTCCCAATCTGTCCTTCCCATCAGCTCTGTGTTTCTACTTTATGATCCATTTTATAATGAGCAGTTCATTTTGTGGTTTCAGACGGAAAAACTGGCCTGACTAATAGGAAATGAATGAAGCTGTCAGTGTCAGATATCACTGCTCACCAACCCACTGAGTCACAGGCAAGAACGCATCTTGCACTTACAACAACCAAACTTCACATATTGATATGGCACCCAATTCCCTTTTCCTGGCAGTTACCAGGGTCCAGTGTGCAGAGCTCTCATTCCCTCATAAAGCAATAGCTGTCCACCATTTTTGAGATAATTCAACACGGTAATAATGTTAAGTAAAACAAAAATGCAATGGTTACCAATATGTGGCACAAATTCATTTGCTAATACTGCCAAGATTGATGTTTTACACTTCAGCTTATAGTTGGGTGTTAATTGATTTTTTCTCATTTATTTGAAAATTAGAAATATTGGGTCTCATTCACTAATAATTGCGTATGTTTTTCATATTTTTACACGCACTTGAACTTCTCAAGAAAACTTTCTGCATACACGTGCGTGCGCACATGAATTTGTTCTTATAGTTGTTCTTACAGTAGTGAATTTGGAGGGTCCTTCATGAGCAGATGTGTGCACAAGGTTGGCAATTTGCATAAAACATGCCCATATCAGCTCCATATAAGGGATTTCCGCAGAACAGCTGGTCCACAGTAAATTTTAAGTCAGTTTGTCACCGAAGCAAGAGAGCTAGAAAAGAAATTCATGAACATATTTATTATATTCTGTTTTGCTTTGGATTTTTGATTTGTGAGGTTTTGCTGTCTCAAGCCAGTGATTTGTGTCCAGTAACAAGAAGTATTGGATGCGATAACAAAGACCTGTATTAATAAGACATTTAATTAATATGACAGAGACGCCCATCTCTATCTAAAATAAAACGGATAGGAGATCAAGTGATTGACGTTTGGGTTTTGCATTACATTTACATAATGTTTACATTAGGCATTAAGCAGACACTTTCATATAGGAGCGGTATCCCTAGTATAAAAGGCTATAATATGTATAATAACTAGTAAAAAATAATAATAAAATGTCTACAAGAATAACTTATACGGCATTTGGTCATTAAGAAGTCCTTATCAATCTAAAATCACTATGAGTCGGAGTCGTTTATAATGTGCGTTTAAAAAAGCAACACTCGTTAAATAAAAATCATTCAAAATATTCTTTATTATCATAAAAATACCTGAAACAATTTGAAGAACAGCGATATTAATATTCCTGTAGACATTTCCTGGAATAGCGTTTGTAATGCTACTTCTTCTGTGGCACAAAGGGAGTTTCTGCATGAGAGCACTAAATTCATTTAAATTCATTCAGTGAGAAAACGCGCATTTGCATGGTTAATCGTTAAACCCCCGCATAAATAATATAGAACATATGATAATATTAAACACAATAATGTACATTTTATATATCAACATTATTATATACATTATATAACTATAGCCCATTATTTTATTATTACGTACATGTGATATTTGTTGTTTTTGAATTTTTTCGTACCTTTTGAAGAAATTTTGATACTAAAGTTTTTTTTAATCATGTTTGTTCGTGAAAACGTTTGTACGCATATCTCACACACAAATTTGTGCATACGCATGCTTACTGAATGAAAGTAGGTATTATAATAATACCGCCCTTTAATCCGCACTATCCAACCACAGCACTGCCATTTAGTGCAGAGAGAAAGAGAAAAAAATTATTGACAGCACACTTGAGTTTCAATTTCAACATACCACCATTATGGTGATCAGTGTTTGCTTTTCATTAGCTCATTTGCATTTAAAAGGACACACCCAAAACACACCTAGATTTTAACATGCTATTATAAATTATCTGTGGGGTATTTTGAGCTAAAACTTCACATACGTACTCTAGGGACACCAAAGATTTATTTGACATCTTAAAAAAATCTTGTGAAATGCCCCCTTTAAATTTTCATGCAAAGCATTAACTATTCAGCTGACATTTCCATAAAATTTGAATGCATGATAAAGCGAATTTTTGTCTTCTTCACCTCATAAGTTACACCAGTGGTTCCCAAACTTTTTCAGCGTGCGGCCCCCCTCCGGTACAGTGCATTTTTTCGTGGCCCCCCGAAAGAAAAATTATTACAAAAACAGTTTTAAAATGTGATATTTTAATTAAGCAAAACATATAAAATTATACCTAGTAGTGCTGTTGGTTAGTTGGCTTATTTTTTTTTTAGTTTTAATTACACAGAATTCATGATAAATGAATATATTTTATAAAATGTCATAAAACTGGGGCCCCCCGGCACCATCTCGCGGCCCCCCTGGGGGCCCCGGCCCCCAGTTTGAAAACCACTGAGTTACACAAACCGCAACACAGTTTGGGTACATGACATCTGATTTGCATTTGTCACACCAAGTTACTATACATCCTTCCTAAAGCAACTTTAGTATCCAGTACAGATTTGACTGCACATCTGCATATTTATTCAATACGCTATGCAATAAAAACCACATCCTTGCAAAGATGCAATTCACACAGTGGTAGTCAACCACTCAAATTGACCCATAAGTGTGACTAACACAAACCTGACAGCTGCAAACACATTTTTACAAATAAACCACCAATTTATGAATGGACTTTATATTATGCAATACCCACGCGTTCGGTGCCATATACACATTTAAACACACAGAGAGAGAGAGAGAGAGAGAGAGAGAGAGAGAGAGAGAGAGAGAGAGAGAGAGAGAGAGAGAGAGAGAGAGAGAGAGAGAGAGAGAGAAAGAGAGAGCTGAGATTTATGTGGTGTTGCAAGCAAGGCCCTGTCCAGTTGTGGCCCTCACAGCTAAGCGCTAACGCCTTAGCACTCTGCTAACGCATATCGCCTGTAGACTATGAGGTAAAATTAACAAAAAAATGCAATAAATATACGCCATTCACATAAAAAATAAAGGAAAGATCACGAATGCACAAAGACAAACCACCGCTACGCTAAAACTGAGCTGGTGTATTTAATACACATCAAAGTCCCCGTTAAAAGCAGACCTGTGGACTAGTTATATGTGAATGAGTGAGTTTAACGGCGGCGGAACTCATACCGAGAAGAAGCAGCTTTAGTTCCCGCCTCGCGTCGCGCTTATCCCGGCGAAGCTGCTTATCGATCTCCGCGTTGATTCGTTTCGACTCCTTGGCCTCTTCGCTCAGACAGCAGGCCATCATTGACTCCAAAGTCATCCCCGCTGCTTTTCTGAGCACAGCCCGGCCTCGTCGGGGGCTTCAAAAATCCCGAGAAAAATAATAGAATATCACTCGGTTCGTTGACAAAAAAGAGGGGTTACACGAAAAGATCCCCCTAATCCTCCTCCTCTGAGTAAAAATATTAAGGAGGACAAAAATGAGAGGAAGGTAAGGAGACGATCTGAGGGGGGCTCGAGTGGGGGAGGGGGCCGGGGGCCTCGCGGCGCGCTACTTTCGGTTGCGTCGCGGTGGGCGCGAGCCTCTACCCCGCGTACGGACCGCGACAAATCACGGAGCTGGGAGAAAAAGAAAAACAGAGGGGGGCGGACGAGGATGAGGAAGGGAGTATAGCGTCGGTGAGGAGGAGGTCCGGCAAATGATTGAAAAATCCAGGGCAAACTATCCTCGGGTGCGTGCGCGACACTCCCACAGCGGCACCGCGGCAGCTCACCACCAACACGGGTCCCGGTGAAAACGGGACAGGTCGCGCAGTCGCGACATCCACTTTTCCTCGTCTATCCGTTTCCAACAGAGACAGAATGATTCCTCCTCAGCGAAGGAGGAATCGCAGTCCGATCGGTGTCTCGCGATGAAACGTCACTGCTTTACGACGAATAACGCGTTGGAAAAATAGTTCATGTTCAAATATTTTCCCGTAGTTGATGACTGCCCCCAGTCACAAAAACGTAAAATAATTCTGAGGGGAGGAAAAGGGCCGTTGCCTTTAAAAATGGATCATAGCACTTTTGATAGCTTCTCCTCATACATCATCAGAGCTGCGTGAACGCACACAAACCTGATGTCAATAATTCCACACGGCTGGGATGATTGACAGGGAGAACGTGCTCGAGCGGGAAAGGAGAGGCGGGAACTGTGCGTGCACGCGCTCTGGAGGAGGATAACAGGAACTGTCAAGTTTGGTGGACTGCACGAGTCAGGCGTTCACAAAACCCTCACTGCCGGGGTGTGTCGCTTGTTTTCTGCAGGAAAACTGTGGACAGAAGTTGCATTTTTAATTTCAATTTTAAAGTGCCTTTTTGACATGGATGTGTGTAACTAAAATTTTTGGTAATGCATTATACATAAAATAAGAAACAATAACAGTATAAGAGGATAAAATGCATATAACATGGGAACATGGGTCTATAACGAGGGTGCTGAGGTCCGTGGTGGTATTGCCTGCATGGGGTCCTCCAAATATATATATTTGGGAAAAAAAAGAAATTAGGCATCCAACAAAAATGCATTATAGGCTAATAACAGAAATGATAAAAACTGAAATTAAGGTTCCCATATAAAAGTATCTATAACTTGATTAAAATTGTTAATCAGGGTTCCCATTTGAAATATATTCAGTAAATTTAAAATGATATGTAGTATGTTGAGTAAGTATGAAAAAATAATAAAAAAATGACATGTTTAAGTGCTATAATTGGGTCCCCAGTGCTTGTATTAACCTAGAAAATGAGATGAAAAACATACTAGTAACTCAGTTTTGGTAAACCATTCTTTACAAGCATGTGCAAATATAGGTAATTGAAATGTGGCTCCTATTGTGATGTCAAAAGGGGATCTTATTATAATAATACTGCCATTTAGTGCAGAGAGAGAGTGAGAGAGAGAGAGAGAGAGAGAGAGAGAGAGAGAAAATTATTATTTTAACATGCAATAATAAATTATCTATATAGTATATTGAGCTAAAACTTCACATATGTACTCTGGGGACGCCAAAGATTTATTTGACATGTTTAAAAAGTCTTGTGAAATGTCCCTTTTAATATTTTTATAACATAACTGTCTTAACAAAGTTTGTAAATTCATAATTTGATTTGATATATGTACTTGGAGACCCTGCTCCTCCTCTCTATCCATTAAGGGGTCCTTGGTCTGAAAATGGTCGAAGACATCTGACCTATAATATATAATAATATAACAAAATATAAAAACTTTTAAGATTTTAAACAAGTGCAGATGGAAAAAAACACTGTGGTGTTTGATGGATGCAGAAGTTTGTTTCTAAGGGTGCGATTCATCCGATCATGAAGAGCTGCAAAACTTTGGCATGAGGTTGGAGGTTTTGTCAGTTTCTCTTTCACCTTCTTATATTTATCACAGTGAAGGAGAAAGTTACATATACATTTATTATAACTAATATAAGTTTCTTATAATATACTGACAGATAAAAGTAAATGCATAACGATTAATCAATTAATCTATATCAGAATAAGATTTTTTTATTACATCATATATATGTGTGAACTGTGTATAAAACTTTGTATAGATAAATGCACACACATGCATGTATATATTTAGGAAATGTTGTGTATATACATTTATATATATATTCTTAAAATTATACATGCATGTGTGCATATTTTTATATACATTATTATTAGTTCACACACACATATATGATGTAAACAAAAACTTTTATTCTGCTACACTGAAAAAAATTATTCATTCAATTTACTCAATTTTTGTAAGGTAAGTGCTTGCAATCAATTTATTTAAGCTACATTTAAACAAAAGTTTTTTTTTTTACTTTACTAATCTTTTTTGATTAAATGTAGCTTTAATAAATTGATTGCAACCACTACCTTAAAAAAATGGAGTAAATTGAATGAATATTTTTTTCAGTGTATTAATCGCGATTTATCGTTATGTATCCCTAGTAGGGGACCAATACCTGATCAAATGAATCTATTATTTATAATATTTATATATATATATATTTAAAAAAATCTTTAAATAGAATTTGAAAATAATTGATATAACAGTTTAAATATAAACATAACTTCAGATTAGTGTGATTTTTATTTAACAAGTTATGGTCTGGTGATAACTGTACTGTAATTCATCAATCACAACTGTGAAACTCTGCCTACATCTAGTGGACAAATCATGCACTACATATTCCTCGTGTCTTGGCCTAATGTAACATACTTTTGTCAGCCGAACTCCCATTGTCCTAAATTATTTCCTACCCTGAGATTTAAAGTAGTATTTTACATAGTTATTGTTATTAGTGTATATATAGGTCCGTTTTTTTACCTCCATCTGGTAATTGACACATTAAAGGGATAGTTCACCCAAAAATGAAAATTCTGTCATCATTTACTCAATCTCATGTTGTTATAAACCTGTATTAATTTCGTTGTTCTGATGAACACAAAGGAAGATATTTTAAGAAATGTTTGTAACAATACGATTCATGGACCCCATTTAGTTCCATAGTATTCTTTTTTCCTACCATGGAAGTGAATGGGGTCCACATATGATTTGGTTACAAACATTTCTCAAAATATCTTCCTTTGTGCTCATCAGAACAAAGAAAATTATATTATATTATGTTATTTTTGGGTGAACTATCCCTTTAAATATATCTGATGTATTGTAGTTTTGTTTAATTGGCATGCATATTAAATAAATATTATTTTTGTTCGTGTTTTTTTTTTTAATGATTTGTTTATTTTATGATCCAATTGTAATAAATTAGTTATTCATCATCTCACGAACCCCCTGCAGTTCCCTGATAAACCACCATATGAAGAGATCACATACAGTGCTGTATTGTAATCCAAATAAAATGCTTATGCTTAATTGATAGTTGTAATATGCCTAATTTATCATACAGATTATAAATAAACAGAGAACCAAATGTAACAACTTTATTAGTTCTTTGTATTCATTTATAAATAAAACACATATGTAGACATTAAAAACCACACAACTATTTTTAAAAGGCCATTATTGCTTTCTTAAGGTAAATGTACTTCTGGTAAACACATTTATACAAATGAAAAATGTAATTGAAAACAACAACAAAAAGTTGTGTAATCATTTTGTGTCTATTCTGACCAATTATATTGACCATGATAAGCATTTTAATATCAGGAAAGCATCTATATATTTAAAAGGTGAAATTTGCTGAGAAATAAACTTTGCAACTGTATGAACTGGAAGACTGAGATTCATTTGAAATGGATATGTTTAACATGATAATGAAGGTAAATGAGTCCGGCATACATGGGAAAAGGTCCTGATGACTTTTCTTAAATAAAATATGCAATATAGTCTGAATAAATAATAGTTGCTGTATGCAGAAAGTGAGGAACAATTAAATATTAAATAGGCAATCTTCATCTTAAATGAAGTTTAATAGTTTGGGTTATGATCAGGGGCGTTGCTAGACATAAAGCTCTACTGGGGCACAGGCCCCCAATTTTTTTTTTACTTTTTCTTGAAAGCCTGCGGTGTGCAAGATACAATTTCCTTTGCTTAACCCACTATTCCAACATTGCAACAAGTACTGGGAAAGACAAACATCTATTTAAAAAAATTTAAGTATCATCTTCATATATACATATATACAACATAATTAACATATCTTAAGGCATAAAATGTTTGGAAATAATGACTGGAGAGAAAAAAATGTTATGCACATTTGCATTTTACATAACAATGATTAATAACTTCTTTTTTTATTTTTAAGAATATTTTCATTTTATGACTACTAAAAAATCTATCTTAGTTACTGCTAACTGATTATGTAATGACCTAGAGCTAGTGAACTAAATATTAATTTCATATCTGAAAATACAGAACAGTATAACACAGTTTTTGTATGTGAACAATGCAATTTTATAGACTATTGACAGAGGTTTTCCTGAAATTTTCCCTCTAATGTTTAAGCCCTGACAGGGTAGGATGTTATGTGTCTTTACGCCCTTAAATTCATCAACTCTCATTTTTCCTTCCCTTTTCCTGCTTTGCACAAAACATTTCTGATGTCCAACACATGCGTCAATGAGATTTTCATTATTATTTAGAAACTTACTTTAGTCTCGCCATGTTTTCATAAACCAACTCAATCGCGTGTACTTTGTATGCGGCTGCGCACGGCAAAACAGTCGCGTGCACGCCTCAATTCATGTCCGCGTCCGCGCACCCATTCAAGGGCCGGGTATACTTTTTTTCCGCGTCCGCGTCCGGCTCGCGCGCGCACGCGTCCGCGCGGCTTTCCGGGTATAGTCCCCGCGGCTACACGCGGATGGCCGCGTTCGACACTATACGCAATACGAATGATTTCTTATTCAAATTATTAGTCTAACAGGCTGTCAGGGCAGCACTGATTTGGTGACATTTAGAGTACATTAAAACATTAGGATAGGTGAAGAAAAGTAACTGATCCACCATTGCAAACACAGTTTAGAACAAACAACAAGACAACAAAGAACAGGAATCAAACAAACATGCTCCACAGCTTTCTGTTCTTGGAAGAAGTAAAAGTTAAAGAAGAAAAACGATAGTGTGTGTGCAAATGCTGTCTATTTCCTTTGTATAATTGTTTATAGTGGAGTGTCCTGTCTAAATATTTTCACGCGCATGCGCTGTCGTACGCGGACTGTACGCGCACTGTCCGCGCGGTCTCAAATTTTGGGCTGCACGCGGACGGTCCGCGCGGCCGTCCGCGCACCCTCCTGATGACGAAAATGACGAAAATGACGTCATGCGGACGGCGCGCATACGCGGACGTCCCGAGTATACTTTCGGCTTCATGTCCGTGCGCGGACGCGGACATGAATTGAGGCGTGCACGCGTCAGTGCGACTGTTGCGTCGCTTTTTCAAACGTGAATTGGGTAACTACATTGCATATAGATCCGTTTTGCCGCGATTGTCTTTGAATAAACTAGTTAACTGCTAAAATGTAAAATTGAGATTTACACAGGGGCACAAAAGATTTACACTGGGGCACGTGCCCCAGTAAAAGGGGTCTAGCGACGCCCCTGGTTATGATTGTGTGTTTACATAATGCATGAGCAGCACTAAAGGAGATCATTGGCTTAGTTAACAACACTAATAATTTTCAATGTTATACAAATCCATAATAGGAATAGTATTTTGGAAACAGTTTACAAGAAGGTTGTGATTGTTAACAATTAGTTACTGCATTAGATAACATGAACTATCAACAAACATCTAGCTTTTGTTTATCTTAGTTTGTTAATTTTGGCATTCACTATAAAATCAAGTGTTAACATTAGTTAATGCACCACAAACTAACATGAAGAACTGAATTGACATTATGTCAGGTTTCATAGTCTGTTCCCCATTCTGTCATCCACATTACGTACTAAATTTCCCATAATCCTCCCTCACCAGAACTGTGTTTGTAGTTATCCTCACCTGTCATCATTACCATTCTCATCTTCATTTGTCTGTTTCATCCTTGGTTGTCTGTTTGCGTCATTATAATTTTAGATTTTGTAATTGTGCCGTCATTCCTGTCATTATATTATCAATTATACGTTAATGTTTCGTGATAGTTTATTCATACTCAGTTCATTCTTCTCTTCCTCCAAACACATATCATGACACATTTACTATCATTATCAATAATTAAAAAACTACAGAATATTGTTTATTGATTGTTCATGTTAGTTAATGCATTTACTAATGTTTACTACTAGATCCTTATTGTAAAGTGTAAGCTGTATTTTAAAGGCAGTCTATTGTAAAGTGGAATAATATTGGATATTATCAGCACAGGCTTTAAACAGTAGAGGGCAGTGAAAGTTTGTTATGTGGTCAATATTGTTGTACTGAAGTTATACGTTTCTTCAAACAAAAGATGGCACTGCTTCACTACAAATGCTGTTTGTTGTCTCACGCTCTTAAAAATAAAGGTGCTTCACAATGACATATACATCTTTGTTTTTTTTTTTTTTTGCTGAAAGAACCTTTAACATCTGAACCTCTCTGTTTATACAGTTAATGAAAGACTCGAAAGTTTTCTCATAGGCCTATTTAAGTCTCAATAATTTAATATGTTACATACACATCTCACATTGTTGGATGCTTCTCCATTGTGCAACAGTAAACAATTTCTTAGTGAACTGAATGTAGCATCATATATGCTTGACACAATGGCTTCCATAATGCTACTCTTAAAAATAAAGTTGCTACAAAAGTCTATGCATACTAGAAACTTCCAGGCATGTGTGCTGAGGCAAGTTAGAGGTAAAATCTAGGTGTGTCCCAAATCACACATTTATGCACTGTCGTATGCCATTTTTTTGTTTAAATAGTGTAACACAAATAAAGTGTACTTTAAGTACCCAGATGATGCACTGATTCAACGAAAATGTGCAATGTTGGACACTTCATGCACTCAATGGTTGTGGCTTTGCTTTTTGTTACTGAAGAAAAGAGGGGCCATCAGATACCATGAGAGAAAAAAGTTTAACTGCGGAAACGATTACACCTGTTTACACTTGGCATTAACATGTGTTTTCGTCGATCGGATCACAAGTGGACGAGAGAGACACATTACGTTTACACCTGGTATTTAAATCCGTCTCTTTTGTCCACTTTCGACCGCATCTGTCCTGAATACTGTGAGGGGGTGGTCTGTGAGACGGTGGGCGAGTCTCTCTGCTGTCATTCAAACGCGAGCGGGAGTAATTATGAGTTTATATGGACGCAAACTATTATGTCGGAGCCCGCTGCTTGTTTAGCAAGTATACATGCTGCACAGTGTTTTTTACGTTTATTTGTTGGAGCTTTCTCTGAATTTTCAGCGCAATTGATGAAATAGGATCGCGCAACTTTCACGCTTTCAAAACGAAACTACGGAGAACACTCGCAGTAGTTTTATCAATGAAAGGCTAAAAATAGCGCTGTTCACCGTATGTTCACGGCAGAAGTAAAAAAAAGACGTAAAATTGGTGTTTAATACCTCAGATTAGATAAATGGGCGGAGAGAAGGCGGTCGCGTGTGGCTGTTCGAACACATTCAACCACATTGCGTTCCGCAGCTCCAAAGCGATCCGATCGAAAGTGGTTTCGACTACCTCTGAATGTGGTTGAAAGTGGTCGAAAGTGGACGCGTTCAAAACGTTTTGAACACCGTTTACACCTGGCATTAACGTCGTCCACTTGTGATCCGATCGACGAAAACGCATGTTAATGCCAAGTGAAAACAGCCTCTCAGTCTGGCGCTTACTAAAGTCACGTTGAACAAAAAAAATAAAAATGTGTTTGACTTCATTTGCCCTTGTCTGGGAGACTGCTTATAAAAACCATTAAAGGTGCTGTATAATGTAAAACTGTATCTATGCATAGATTAATAATAAGAGTTGTGTACATGGTAATAACATATTGTGAGCCTCAAACACGATTGTTTCCAATTTATTCATTTTATAAAGAAATAAATTTTAAAGCATTTATATTCACATCGCATTGGAAGAAAGACTTTGTATGTTACAAACCACATAACAGGTTTAACAATATTAAAATGAAATATATTTTAAAATTTTATATTATACACAATATACTTATACTTTATACATTTTATACAAACATTTATAATTTGAAAAAAAAGGAAAATATATATTTTTGCCGTATGGGTTGTAAAATTAGAAATGTATTTGTTGCCCTAAAAATACATTTTGAAATATGTTAATATATGAAGGTTAAAAATAAATATATTTTCAAATGAAAAAATATCTGTAATTTAGCTTGCTTTCTTCGGAGCCCCTAAGGGGACATGGACATTTTTTTTCATAAAGTTTAATTTTGCATGCGCACGTGAAACTATTGCATTTCGTTTTGCGTGCGTACGTGAAACTTTCCCGGGCACGTGAAACTTTCGCATAAGCACGTAAAACTATCACGTGCGCACGATACTAAAATGTAAAAAAAAATCTGCACATGGGCACGTGAAAGTTTCACTTGAGCACGCAAAAGTTTCACGTGAGCACGCAAAAGTTTCACGTGATTACATGAAACTAAACTTGACATTTTGTTTACTCCAATGTCACCATAGGGGCTTGGTAGCTTTCTACAAAATGAATTTAGCATATAAAAATATTTTGGCCAAAGAAATTAATATTATTAGCATATACCTTCTATGTAGATATGTAGAACAATTCATCATATTATTTCAATGCATTTTTTGGCAGCTTTAAGTTTTTCATTTGGGACGATAGCCTACTACTCTTCTAAAATTCATACACTAGATGGGTGAGTATACATACATGCATATAGTATATCATTTGTAGGACACCAGCCCTCCAAGACATCTATGGCATCACCTTTATTATTAAGACTTTGATTAGTTTATCTGTGCATCTTGCAGCAACACTGTCCTTTTTTGTACTCTCATTGCTTCAGATGTGGGCATGTCAATGACCGCAAACATGGAAAAAAATAAAAAGGCTGTGAATAACAAGTATGGGCTCCGACAGCACGACAAAAGAAACTGTTTCACGGTTGCAACCACCAGCAGCTCATTAGAAGACACATGGCAAAACTGTCCCTATGCAGTACTGTTCTGTGCAATGGCGAGACCTTAGAGACGTCCTTCTGACTCTGGTAGAAGGTTTTTGACTACCCATTCCTTTGATGGTCAGTCTGCAAAGCACTTAATGAGACTTGTAAATGTACTACTACTTATTAACTGGATATATAACAAAAACATCTCATTCTTTGATAAATCCTTAAAAGAATTCTACAGTTATTGACTGTTGCCTATTTCTAGATATCACCAACTACATCCAAACTGAGAAAATCAGGTTGACAACTGGAAATGAAAGCAATACTGATTTTTGTTTTGATGTGGGCTCACCCTGGATTTATGTGCTTTAAACTGGATCTAAGCCGGGAGCGTGGAGATCACTTTATACCCAACAGAGCTTAGGCAAGCCTCTGTTTCCCATAGCAACCATATATGTGGAATTCTGCGCAGCATCCACAGGGAAAGCTGAAGTTTCATGTGGCATCTGACTGGCAAGCGGGTGGTTGGCGATCTTAGCAGTTTGCGACCAGCAGAAGAACGCACCGCATGCCAAGGATTAGCATCTCTCAAATGATACAGTCAATAACCAGAATTTTATCTCCTCTTTACTCCCATGTTGTTCCCAGCACATGATATTATATTTTGTCCTGCAGTATAAAGTCCGTTAAACTCTTAAAAATAAAGGTGCTGGAAAGGTTCTTCACATCAATACGCCTTTTTCAGTCTGCCGCCACTGATTTCAGACCGAGGCTAGAATAGACATGGCTATTGTTTTGTACCGGGATGCTGTAAATACATACTTTTACAAATTTTCACAGGACAAGGAACCCCAGAAATATTTTAACCAAAGCGACTTAACCCAATAAAAAGTGAAAGTTGGATCTACTTTAAAAATTTCAACAAACACATACACTCACCTAAAGGATTATTAGGAACACCTGATCAATTTCTCATTAATGCAATTATCTAATCAACCAATCACATGGCAGTTGCTTCAATGCATTTAGGGGTGTGGTCCTGGTCAAGACAATCTCCTGAACTCCAAACTGAATGTCAGAATGGGAAAGAAAGGTGATTTAAGCAATTTTGAGCGTGGCATGGTTGTTGGTGCCAGACGGGCTGCTCTGAGTATTTCACAATCCGCTCAGTTACTGGGATTTTCACGCACAACCATTTCTAGGGTTTACAAAGAATGATGTGAAAAGGGAAAAACATCCAGTATGTGGCAGTCCTGTAGGTGAAAATGTCTTGTTGATGCTAGAGGTCAGAGGAGAATGGGCCGACTGATTCAAGCTGATAGAAGAGCAACTTTGACTGAAATAACCACTCGTTACAACCGAGGTATGCAGCAAAGCATTTGTGAAGCCACAACACGCACAACCTTGAGGCGGATGGGCTACAACAGCAGAAGACCCCACCGGGTACCACTCATCTCCAATACAAATAGGAAAAAGAGGCTACAATTTGCACAAGCTTAACAAAATTGGACAGTTGTAGACTGGAAAAATGTAGCCTGATCTGATGAGTCTCGATTTCTGTTGAGACATTCAGATGGTAGAGTCAGAATTTGGCGTAAACAGAATGAGATCATGGATCCATCATGCCTTGTTACCACTGTGCAGTCTGGTGGTGGTGGTGTAATGGTGTGGGGGATGTTTTCTTGGCACACTTTAGACCCCTTAGTGCCAATTGTGCATCATTTAAATGCCACAACCTACCTGAGCATTGTTTCTGACCATGTCCATCCCTTTATGACCACCATGTACCAATCCTCTGATGGCTACTTCCAGCAGGATAATGCACCATGTCACAAAGCTTGAATCATTTCAAATTGGTTTCTTGAACATGAGTTCACTGTACTAAAATTGCCCCACAGTCACCAGATCTCAACCCAAATGAGCATCTTTGGGATGATAAAAAACATACAATATGAGGTTGAGTAAATCAAGCTTTTTTCTTTTTTCAGTTGCATAAAGTTAGGTATTTCCAATCTTTTTGATGCTGTCATTACCTGCTGTGCTCATTGTCAATCCCACAATTCCCTGTGCAACCCTGCCACTCAGCTCCGCACTGTCACCTTCAATTAACTTTTTATCCTTTTTGTTTTGCAATGAAACAGTTTTAAGTACGAACCTGACAGCATGTTTTTTGACAAGTTCCCTACTAGCGGAGGGAAGCGGGTAGCCCAGGTCCTGTGGTGAATGTAAACAGTTGGATATCTCATGGTGTCTTGACTTTTTCAATCCCAAGTCATTAATTTAAACCTCATTTCCATTAACATCTCAATCACAGATTGAAACTAACCAAGAGACCCTTTGCAATTAATGTGCACAGATCCAATTATGAGAGCAATTAATTGCCAAGGAGAAAAATTAAATAGAAAAGACACAGCGGTTGGTCTTAAAACAGGCCCACCAGCAGCGAGGATGAAAACACGTAAAAACTGAAATAACAACCACAGGAGCCTGAAAGATTACAGAGTGAATCTAAGCTATGAAGAACAAATGTGCAAAACTATATTGAGACAATAATGATTTTATTCTCCCGGTTGTCTTCTGAAGTCTTTTGAACTTGAAACTGTCTACTGAAACAGAAGTAATTGTAAGTTTATCCAACTTTTCACTTTTTACAGTGTATGGTATTCTGTTTTACAGACTTTTATCCAATGAACTTTTTCACCTAAAGTGACATTTAAAGTTTTTAGGTGCTACCAATTGAAGTAATTGTTTGAGTTGATCCAACTTTTGACTTTTACAGTTTAGTATACACTATTAAAGGGGTCATAAAATCTGGCTTTTTGCATGTTTCAGTGCATTATTGGGTCCCCAGTGCTTCTATCAACCTAGAAAACTTGAAAAAGAACAACCCAGTAACTTAATTTTGGTAAGCCATTTTTAGCAAGCATGTAAAAAATTTGGTCGTTCAGATTTCGCCTGTTTTGTGCGGTAGGCCAATTACAATAATACACTGTAAAAAAAAATCCGTAGAAATTGCAGCTGGGTTGCCGGTAATTTACCGTAGATTTACATTTATGTTATTTACTGGCAAGAGTTTGTTCAAAGTTAAATGAACATTAAACATTTACAAGTCTTTGTCTTTACAGAGTAAAACTAAAAAAACAGCATCAAGCAAAACATTCTGGGAAACAAAATCTGAAGCAAAAACAGAAAAAGGTTGATGATGATTTCTGGTTCCCAGAATGCTTTGCATGAGGCTGATATTGTATAGTTTTATTCTGTAAAGATAAAGACTTGTTAATATTTAAAATGTATTTAACTTTGAACAAACACTTGCCAGTAAATAACAGAAATGTAAATCTACGGTAAATTACCGGCAACCCAGCTGCAATACCATTGTAATTTCTACGGATTTTTTTTACAGTGTACCACCCCCTTAATCTGCACTATCCAACCACGGCACTGCCATTTAGTGCAGAGAGAGAAAAATATTGACATCACAATTGAGTTTCAATTGCAACAAAACACCATTATGGTGATCAGTGTTTGCATTTCATCCGCTCATTTGCATTTTAAAGGACACACCCAAAAATGGCACATTTTTGCTCTGACCTACAAAATGGGAATTGTAACATGCTATAATTAATTATCTATGGGGTAATTTGAGCTAAAACTTTACATATGCACTCTGGAGACACCAAAGATTTATTTTACATCTTAAAAAAAATCTCATAATATGACCCCTTTAAGGGTCCAAATTAAACATAGTGTTATAAAGAGAAACGTTTGAGTCAATCACAAAAGCTGCTTCCTTCCTACAGACTAACAATGGCTGGGAATCTTTTTTCCCATGCTGGGCAAATATTGGACAGAACACATGACCCACCGTTGGGTTGTTAAAATAACCTTTTGAGTTAAAACAACCCAGCACTCGGTCAATTTGAACCCAATGGTGCGTTCAGTCTAATATTTATTCAGCATGGGTTAAAAATAACCAAGCCATTTTTGTGTACCCATATTTACTTTTATGATTTCTCTTTTTATTAATTAATCTCAACAATATTTTAAATGTACTCTTTGTGATTAGTTTTTTTAATTTTATTAAATTAATCTTAGTTCATTCTTTACAGATACATTTTTATAATGAAATGTAATGAAAATCTGCTAACATTAGCTAATGCACAATGAACTAACATAAACAATTGTATTGACATTAACAAAGATTAATAAATGCTGCAGTATTGTTCATAGTTCCTTTCAGCTAATGCATTTACTAATGTTAACAAATACAACCTTGTTGTAAAGTGTTACCACAATCTTAATCTGAACTCAAACATTTGTAATAAAATTATCCCAAAACCTGATCTAGTTTGATTTAGGATCATCATTAGGTCAATTGAATAAAATCTACCTTAGAATTAAATTATACCAACCAAGATGTGTCCTCAGGCATTAGTCTTAAGAACAAAGCTTAAAACACAATACCCAGAAAGACAGCGCAGACATCAGACTGCTTAGAAAACAATTACATAATGCATCAAAACATCTATATAACATAAACAAAATACAGTTTGTTCGGTTTATAACATCCCTACTGATGGACAAACCACCTTTGCTTGTGTAGGTTGATAAATATTTACTGATATCTAATTATTTGGATAATAAAAATAAAAGCTTGTTTAGTTAAGATGAGCTTTTGTTATTGTAGCAAATTAAAACTGTACATGTGAGCATTGGCACATCTACTGAATAACAGTCATGGCTGCACATTTTATTGCTTCTGGCCTTTCTGCTACTGATCATGTAATGTTAGCGTCATCTGTTATTGTTTCAGCTTTCACTGTCAGAATTGTTTATCACCATGGAGTTGATTATCCACACAGATAAGTCATACCTGCAAATAGAAACACCAGAATTACACAGTCGCTATGGCACATATGACAGAAAAAAGACAAGTAAAATATAGCATGAAAAAGTCTACAATAGCATCTATCCATGTAATGAAAGGAAATAACTTAAATGCACATCGGAAAACTCTCCTTTCAAAATAACATCATTATAGTTTTTTTCAAAGTTTTAGTATTTTTGTCTTGTTTTGTTCCAGTAAAAATATCTAAAAATAAATTTTAATTGAGATAGATATACTTGAGAAAGAATACGGCATGGCATGGATTATTATGCTTAAAAGATGCAAAAATATCAGCCAGTGGGGTAAGGAAAACAAACTTAATTCAAGTTTAAACTTAATTCCTCTCCTACTGGCAAAGATTCTTTATAACCATACAGCAATGGTCAAAACCTCTTGAAATATTGCCGAATGAGCGCTGTTTTTGTCCAAATCTTACCCTCAGACATAAACCTAACTTTTCATGGGTTTTAAACCATTGCTGTATCCCATTTAGCCAAAATTGCATACCAGCAAGCAAAAGCCGAGACATTGAACTGTAGACCCAATATAGTCTGGATACAAGTAACCCACTTCTACCCTAAATAACCTTGAATTTGGTTACATGCCATTTTTGCCAAAATAACTTGAAGATGTATGATATTCCAACATATCAAAATCAACAGGTGTTTAAGGTGTTTGCTTTCATTTGTTTTAAAAAACGTATCTTCTATTCTTGGGTACTCACTGAAAGCCCAAATTAAGCCTTGTTTTAGCCAAAATTGTTTGCTGGGATAGCACTTTAAGATAATGCCTTTATTCACAGGAATTTACTGTAAACTTCACCCATTCAAGCTATATGTGCTATGCGCTATTTAGTACAACATTGGCTTGGCTGCAAGCGGGATTGTCATTTTCCCATATTTGCAAGATGCCATTTGACCACATGGGTGTCAATAAAGACACATTACACCAGATGTTAGGGGAGGTGGTGATTAATTTAGTGATCATTTAACCTTACTGAAATATTAATTTAAAGTCACCATTATGGTGATCAGTGTTTTCTTGACTTCACTTGACTTGCATTATTTTAATTATTTTTTATCAATAGCAGCAATGTTTAGAATGCTACTGTGTTGAGAAACTAAAATTTATTCTGGCTTAAGTTGTAAATCAGCTTTATGATTTATTTAGTATGTAGTAAGTATGTTTGGCAATATGATTGACAGAAGCACTCTAAAAATACAGTAAACGACAAGGAACTCAGTTACAACTACCAGTGTTTTATGTAACAAATTATTTTTCTGTAAATTATTCATATATGATTTATATATACAGTAATTTACTGCAAACACTTTGACCAGAGTTGTGTTGTAAATTAACAAGAATACAGTAATAAACTGCACATTTATTTGTAGTACTAGATTGTAATTCTAAATAGGAGTTGCTGACGTTGATGTTTTAAAATGGTGTTACTTTTTAGCTCTTTCCCCGCCATTGACGAGATATCTCGTCAATTAAGAGAAAAAGCTTTCCCGCCAATGACGAGATTTTCCGTCTTTCCGCAATACCGCTATTATCCACCAGGTTGCCTTCCGCAACTTTTTAAACCCGGAAGTATTTCCCTATGGCAAGCTGCTGCATGTCCGTGTCTGTTTTAAAGATCGCTCTGAATCGGATCTCTATGAAAAGTCCGTCACAAAAATGGAATTATCTCTGCTTTTTGCTCAAAATGTGGTGTTTTTGCAGAAACCTACCCATATTCAAAAGCTGATTGCAAAAGAACCAATCAAGGTAGGATGAAACGGTTTTTTTGTTTGAAAGCAGAGGGTCTGTTCTATTTCGTATATTGTATGTTTATATATTTAAAAAAGAACATTTTCTGGAAGGCATTAAACTTTGGTGAAAATCATGAAAAACGCTGGCGCTGGCTGGCAACTTTTTTTTTAAAAACGCTGGCGGTGAAAGAGTTAGGTAGCAAGACAGTGATTCAAATAATATAAGGTTGGATTTGGTACCTTACACACCCAACATAGAATTCGAAAAAAAAAACTTAAAGATAAAGAAATTTACTTCCATGCTTTCAAAACACTCTTTGTTCCATATCTTAACCAAAACACATCAAAACTTTTCACAAATTCACACGATTTCATCTTCTGACAGTAAGAGAAAAAGATCAAAAGCAAAGATTGCTCGGCCCTATAAATATGTAAAGTAGACGTGTTACAATTAACCCCACATTAGTTTGTGCCCCGCTCACCCCTACTATATAATAGGTGAAAAGCAGTAGGCGAGGCAAGTAGTAGTCCGAATTGATAGTATTCGAAAAACAGTAGGTGAAAAGTACCCAGATGACCTACTACTGTACTTCTGGCAATATCGCAAAGTGTTCATTCGATGGACACTTAACGATCCTGTGAGCCCCGGGAGAGGAGTTATCTAATGTAAAAAAAAAAGGAGAGGCAGTGTTTTATTTTAAACTGCCCAAAAGCGGTAACACGGCTTTATTCAAATGCAAATACATATATTTAACAGCTGTCCCTTGTGTTTAAATTGCTTGTTTAACGGCATTCCAGTGACAAACTTTTACCTGTTGTTATGACCACAAGTCACGTGATGTATCAACATGGTGGATGCAGTACGTCCGAATTCATTCATACTATCCACATTCATACCATATAGTACTTACTGTTTTATCGGTTGATGAGTATAGGTACTTCCTCTTATTTATTATACCTTCTGTCGATTTCAGATGCAAATTGTCAACCATTAAAGGGGACAGAGAATGAAAAAACATTTTTACCTTGTCTTTGTTGAATAATGGTAGTATACCCACATTCACAAACATACAAAAAGTGCTAGACATGCTAAACATCTCAGTCTCATAGAAATTCCTCTTTTAGAAATGTCAGCCAGAAAACGGCCCAATCTGAAAAACTGATGCTTATGACATCACAGGCATCTCACTGCCCCTCCACTTTAAAATAATTGGCTACATTTTTTGAGTCACAGCAAAGTCAGCCAATCAGTAATGAGATTGCAAGTTAAGCCAGTAGGGGGAGCCAAATAGGTGCAAAACCACTTGTTTAAAATCCCCCACCCTAATAGAGCTATCTGAGAGAGGTTTTTAGGAAGTTTCTAAGGCATTACAGACCCAAACAACAAAATTTTGTCTACATGTCACATCACAGAACAAGGATAAATACCCTGTTCAATCATTCTATGTCACCTTTAAAGAATGACATCCTCTGGGCGAGGGACTTGTGCGGTATGTGCAGTATCTAAAAAGCTAGCAAGACCTAACGGCATTGCAAACATGGTGAAACAGTGGCGCGACTTCCTCCAAAAGACATCTTAACTTAAGAGTTTATGCTGGAAATCAAGACGAAACAACCAGGACATTCAATTTTTGCAGTACATGTGAGATGTTCTTTCTATTAAGAGGTGCATTTTATTACTGAGAGGTTTATCTTTATCAGGGTAATACTTGGAAAAGGAAAGTTGCATAAGTTAATGCATTAGCTAATATGAATTAACAATTTACAGCATTTATTGATCTTTTAGTTAGTTAATGCACAACAAACTAACATGAACAAAGATTAATAAATGCTGCCCTGCTGGAAAAACCAGCATACCAGCAAGACCAGCATATGTTGTGTTTTGGTGCTGGTTTGCTAGTGAACACCAGCTAAACCAGCACCAAACCAGCATCTAGCACTAGCACCAGCATCCCATGCTGGTCATACCATCAAGACCAGCACATGTTGTGTTTTTTTTTTCATATTTCCCGTGCTGGTCTATGCTGGTTTGATGCTGATTTTTCAACAGGGTGAACAACTATATTGCTCATATATACAGAGGAGATTACTATAGTAGAGATTACATTTTGAAGTATAGCATCAAAAACGAGTAAAATTTGAATAAAAATCCCTTAATTTTCAAACAAGTTTTTACGATCGTTTGAGGTGGTTTTTGACGTATGTGATAAAGAGTAAAGGCGAATATTGTGAGATAGCATTTGCCGAATAAATTCTGAAGTAGCAAACATTAAATCCACGTGACTGATCAACTAGTTGTATCAGCTTACATTGTCTTTATGTATGGGACTCGACGCCGTCTAAATGCCCTTGCTGCTGGTGCCTGCATCAAAAATACGACGAAAGATACTATTGAAAAATGCTGCATTCCTTTTTCTGTGCAAACAGCATTTAGTTCGACAATTACAAGCTGCACTGCTTATAAATGAATAACTTGCCCCATCGTGACTACATTCAGTCCTGTCTCCATTTTCCAAGCGTGCCTTGTTTTATTTACTGTTGGTTACCAATACCACCTTCATTTGCTCGACCAACTAAATGGAAATGCACCTAATCCACATTTGATTGTTTTTCTTTTGTTAAATTTTTAAAAGATTCGCTTCACGTTTGGATGTAAACCCAGCTGAAGCAAGACATAAGTCTCCATTTGGGCTCTAAACAATATATTGAGATATCTGTGTTGACTAAAGTGTTGAAGAGATCTTCAAATTTGTTGAAGACCATGTCAATTAAAAATAAAGACATAAATGCTTGGGCGTTTAAAACCGCACCTCCTAAACATGTTATTGTTTTCTGTCTGCCTCTAGTTATGTTTTACAGGAACAAAATGTGACCACTGTGATTTGTAATAGCCTGTAAACGGTTCACTTTCTGGTGGCTGAGACTCGAAAGAAACGTTATAGTCGTTTCCCCTGGTAAATAACCATTACTGCAAATTACTCTGCTAGCAAATTGTACTCAGTTCCACAGCGGGAGGAGTTGGGATTTTGTAATGTGATATATATTTGGTTATTTTCCCTTCATTTCTGTCATACGAGAGCACACACTGTGAGCAGAGAAATTGAAAGTTGCCCCAGCAACTGATGTAAAGCCGACCCTGCTGGTGTTGACTCGTTTCTCTATCGCACATCTGTAAAAGGGAACGCGACAGCTGTGCTGCGTAGACTCCGTATGAATCATTCCCGACTAAAGTGGCATTTCCAAGCTGCTTTTGTCTTCGTAATTGACTTCGACGCTGGAGAGCACCGGCACCTGCCGACACTTGCTCTGGGTCAGTCTTATATTTTCAATGCAGCATTGACCAACCAGAACTTATCAAAGGAGAGGAAATATTGATCATGTGCTTTTGCTTCATAGAGCTAAGTTCATCGGTTTAACTAGTGCTTCTCCTTTGTGAGGTGGCATTTAGAAAGATTGATCCTTCTGCTGGTCGACCCTGCACATTATTAGGATGGTATTACGAGAAAATCTCAGGAGATTAAGAAATCCATCACAGAGGTTTTAATCACGTGCGACATGTGTGCTGACACCTGCCTAAAGATCCCATACCGATACCACATCCTCCAGCATCACCACTGAAGTAGCTTACAATAGCTTTGACTTTTGGACCAAAATGTATTCATTGCTAACATATAAGTGAATGCTAACAATGCTAATATGAACTAACAATAAACAATGCTAGTTCATGTTAATTTCAGCATTTACTCATGCATTTTTAAAATCAAAAGTTGTAACTGTTTACATTAGTGCAAAGATTATTAAATGCTAATAAATATGATTAGAATCCATATGGCTCACGTTAGCTAATGCATTTTTATGGCAACAACCTTAATAACCTTCACTGTAAAAAATCCAACTTTAAAATGTTCATTCAACAAAGAACATTAAGTAACTTGAACAAAGATTTCTTTGTTGAAGGGCGTCAGTTGATTATTTTGTGTACACTGAATGAAAAGAGCATAATCATTCAGCTAACAAATATTATTTTGTTGACTGGACTTAGATATAAAAGTTTTTGTCCAATTCGTTCACCCAACTTGCCAAACTGAGTAATCTGAACAAGCAATAAAAAAAAAAAAAACAATGGTCAGAATGGTTCCCAGCATGCATGGTTCCCACTGAGCTATATAGAAACACAAGAGATTGTGTGTTAACCAACTTGTGTCTGGTGTTTAGGGATAGATGCTGGAATGGTGTTTATACAGTTGTAATAGTTGAGAGGACTTAAGTCACTAGTTGAGTAAGCTTAGAAATTTGCTAATAGCCTAATCAGTTTAAGTTGGTTCAACTTTTTGGTGTACGTTGACATTACTCAGTAAATTGAGTTAGGTGAACTACATCATCCAAGAGTTGAGTAAACTCAAAAAGCTGTGCAGCAAGTTGCCTCGAAAATTTAAGTTAAGTCAACTTTTTATTTTTTACAGTGTTTATATAAGACAATATAAATAAAATATATATTTATTAGGCCCCAAATATGTCTTAAAGGTGCAGTGTGTAATTTTTAAAAGGGTCTCTTGACAGAAATGCAAAATAATATACAAAACTATATTGTCAGGGTTGTATAAAGACCTTTCATTTTGAACCGTTATGTTTTTATTACCTTAGAATGAGACGTTTTCATCTACATACACTGAGGGTCCCCTTACATGGAAGTCATCATTTTGTGCCGGCATGTTTCTACTGAAGCCCTTAACGGGCAAACTTTTTTACTAAGTTGTCTCCGACAATGACATGTTTGTCCGGTGGCGGCAACTGTAGCTTCTCTATGCGTTTCAAAAGCGCAGTGAACTGAGCCATTGGTTGCAATTTGCATCCTTACCACTAGATGCCGCTGAAATTTACACACTGCACCTTTAAATATATGCTAAATACAAGCTTAATTAAATATATTTTTGAATTGTTAAAATATATTTATTTTTAACCTATTTATATATTAACACACATTTTAAAATGTATTTCAGGGGCAGCAAATACATTTTTAATTTTACAACCCATACAGCAAAAATATATATTTTTAAATGGTAAAGTTTGTATAAAATGTATAAAGTATGAGTTAAAAATGTATATGTATGTATTAATTATAAGTCTCTTTTTGCAGTTGAAAATGTATTTAATATGAATATTTTCAAACCTGTTATGTCACTCTAAAAATGCTGGGTTATTTTTAAACCAAGCCAGGGCTGGACTGGGCTAAAATATTAAAAAATATTATAATGCAAGCACTGTAAAATGCTTTGAAGGTTTTAAAAAATTAAAAAATTGTTTTAGCCGGAGTGCACAATGTGTAAACTAACCATTCTGACCACCTTATGATAACACTGAGACCTGAATGTTACAATGTAGTTGCAGTCTTGCGGCAGAGCCACGGATCCCATTACAAAGTGTGCAGAATTATTAGGTGCGTTGAACAACTTTTACCAATTACAAACCATAGTATTCTTAATAAATACCATTAACTTTTGTATATAACTTTTCGTCTTATTTTTGTAACCCTGCTGCCCCAATCAGGTTTTTTTGTCTGATGGTCACACCTCAATTCTGCAATTTCTATACCATGACGTCTTTCTCATGGAAATTTAATAATACATTTTCCAGTGTGTTCAACCTTGTTAGCCTATTTTACCTGTAAAAGAAAATGTGCCTAATAATTCTGCACACCTGAAGGTGTTTTTCCAGCCATCATTAACAATAATATATTACTTATAAATGCTTATTTACCAAATGAATGGTAGTTATTAGGATTAGTTTGGTTTGAAATTGGTAAAAGGTGTTTGAAAAAAAAAACTGTGGTTCTAAAGTTCGATGTAGCAACTGTAAGGAGCCACCCAATGACCATTGGCGTGGGTGAAGGGATCTTGTGTTATTTTGTGTCTTAGCGCCATTATAAGAATAATTCCACTGATTACGTTTCAAATTATTTCTTTGACCTCTGTGTTTAAATTATAATTATAATTTAAATTATTGCCGGGTAAAATAATACTTTATGTCTGGACGCCCCATGCTTCCTCCAATCATAAAAATAATTAATTTAGTCCCGATCATGCAAATTGCTAAGTCAGGTGATAAACAGAAATCTGAGAGTCCTGGTGAATGTGTCCCATGCTCCATTCAACATCAAAACACTAGTATGATCATATCCTGACACAATAATTTTGCGCTAATACCAGACTCCTTCAAATTTATAATTATTTCTGAATAATTAAAATAAATCAATACAATTTCTGAAAAATTTAAATGAATCAAATGTAACAATTTATTATACCAGGCAGGATCCAGCTTCAAACATCAATTAAAGAATATCATACAGAATATGAGTCAAGTCCAATTAATTAAAATGATCAACTAGGGGTGTGACGAGATCTCGCAAGATGTGTTTCGCGAGATTACATGTGGAGGTGCTGGCCGTTTCTCAAATAAAAGACTTTATCCTTCGGAGGTCGCATTTTTAAACTGCATTTACTTCATTACTGTCTTTTTAGAGACTATTTACAATTATAAAGTTTACTAATTATTTAGTTACTCAAAATTTAGTTAATAAAAATAAGCGTTTCTCTCCGTCTAAAGTGAAAATGAAGACAGCGTCCGCGAGACGAGTCCACTATCGCCCCCTGCAGGCATTTGTTATAATACATACATAATGCTTTTTATGCCACAAATGTAATGTGTTTTTTAATGTTGTTTAATGTAACTTGGTTTTAATACTTTATTTGAACCAATTATTATTGCATCTTCGTTATTATGTAATTTTAAATGCTACTGCTCACTTGGGTCTATTTTTATTACCGCAAAATAACAAATTACTTCATTATCAGTTAGCAAAATAATTGTTAGGGCCAGTCCTTGATTAGTTAAAACATTTAAAAAATAATGTGATTTCAGTTTCTTATTCATTTATTTTATCATTGAGGGTTTCTTAAAAAGTGTAAAAATATTGTCTCGTCTTGTTCTCGTGAACCCAATCTCGTGTTTCGTCTCGTCTCGTGGATTTAGTGTCTCGTCACACCCCTATGATCAACAGTTGCAAAAGTTAATAGTCATACCTGGCAATAGACACTCTGGCTACACAGTACTTCTATCATGGATATAATACACACAAAGTGGTGTAGGAAGATTCTTGTTAAAGATTTCTTCCATTATGTTTGAATACACACACAAAGTGTGGGAGCTTCTAGTAACAGAATGCCTCCAAAAGTATTCTGAATGAAAACATGTTGTGGAAACACATTTGTAGGCTAGTGCTTTTTGTCCCTCTCTGCTATTGACATGGAAGCCTCCTTGTTTAATGTAAGTAAAGAGAAGAAATTCTAAGCTTACAAAGAAAATTCAGATCACTGGCAGAGGTCATTTGACACCAACAATGACATATTTATGAATAAAGACATTGATTTTGATTAATAAAACACTTAAAATCCTACTTACAGTCCATTTAAAAAGAAACCACACATGAATATAAAATTGCAATCTCAGAACAACATACATAATATCATATATATTCAGCAGATACCCAATGATATGAGCCTGAAGGCTAAGTTGAAGGTCTGTAACAGCTCCATCTGTGGGGCAAATTTTGGTTGCCAGCATCACCTGAGGTTTTATTGTTTTACAGTGTCTCTCTCTTCATAGATAAACTTAAAGTTTATTATACCAGCTGTTCTACACTACCTAATAATTCTGCCCACACTATATTTTATTGCAGTGTTATCACCATCATTTTGCAAACAGCCATTGATCTATCACATGTGTTGTTGACTAAGTTTTATCAGGAGGATATCTAACGACAGTGTTTTAAAAGCAGTTTTTCTTACCGCGGGTCCACTTGCTTCTCCCTCGTCTCTTTTTGACACTTACGCTGCATGCTCCCTAAAAAAAAAAGCCTGAAAAGTTTTTTTAAGATGTGTTTGGGCTAGTCCAATGTCAAATAAAAATGAACCAATGGGCTGCTGATAAGATGTTTCATGGGCTGGTCAGTTACGCTTACTTTTTGAAAAAATGCATTATACTGCCAATGTTCCTTGCAGAGCATTCAATGAATTAAGCAAAACAGAAAGAAAGAAATGGCCAGCGATGCACGATGTACGAGTGTTATGGGCTGGTCAGACAAAAATAGTATGAGATTTATCGGCCCAAAAAGACCGTCGGGCCACTGGTCTCCCAGATGGCCATTCTGCCCCTGAACCCAGCACTGGGTCAAAAAGGGACAAGCCAAGCAGCTGGAAAAGAAATTTTTTTTATTCGACCCAACAAAGGGTTAAAACACCCCAGCATGGGTTAAATTACAACCCAGCATGCAGATCTCATCCCTTTTTGACCCAATGCTGTGTTGAAAATGACCCAGAGTGGTAACATACAAAGTTTTTCTTTCAGTGCGACATGAATATAAATGGCCAATAAATATATTGGTGAATGTACATTTTTGTAAACATATTTCAAAATAGATTTCATTTTTTTTTTTGCTGTATGGGGTGTTATCTACCAAATTCTGATATATTGAACATGAAAGTAGAAAATTACATGGATTGAAATGTCATGAGGGTATAAATGAGAACAAAATGTATATTTTTGTGTGAACTATGCCGAATAAATCCTTTGATCATGAAAAGCACATTGCTGGGAGAGAGCAGTGGGAGGAAAGGTAATGAGAGACTGTGACTCAACTGGACTTTGAATTAAATTGCTTTAAAGACCTTTCACACATCCCCCAAATGTTCTCTTGTTAAACATTCTTGTTAGAGCCAAAAAATTGAGATTTCTTGGCTGTATAGGGCCATTGAAAGCAAAGTCGAGATGCACAAAAAGTCTCGCAGATGAATCATTTGGTTGCTTCACTGTGCAAAACAGGCAGAAGAAAAAAAATTATTACAAAATATACTGTAAATATAGATTTGCTTTAAAAAAAGGTTTATTTTCAACCCAGCGTTGGGTCAAAAAGGGACAAACCCAACCTGATGGATAATATTTTAAGCTATGCTGGGTTGTTTCAACTACAATTGTTGGGTCAAAAAACATTTTCTGGGTTAATTTAGGTCAACAGGTTGAGTTTGGGCCTTTTGACCCAACGCTGGGTTAAAAAACCCCCAGCATTTTTAGACTTTATCTATAGTATGCCTATCTAGATGAATATATTGTCATCATAACCTATGGTTGTGTAAAACCCTGACAAACCTTAGGGGCCCTATTTAAACAATCTAAGCGCATTGTCTAAACAGGCGTGTCCAATTCCACTTTTGCTAATTTAACGACGGGAAAAATAGTTTATGCGCCAAGGGCATGGCCTAAATGGGTTGTTTCTATTCTCGTAATGAGTGATGGGTGTGTTTTGGGCGTAACGTGTAATAAACCAATGAGAGTCTCAGCTCTCATCCCCTTTAAAAGCAAGTTGCACTTGGCGCCATGCCTAATCCCTATTTAGGTAGCGGAATTTGTAAACTGAAAAACTAAGCGGACGAAGAAGACCAACAGTTTAAGATTGATTTAAAAAATTGCGTTGCTTTCATTTGTATTGTTCTTTTTTGGTATTAAAACATTTTAAAGTCGTTTTCGTTCAGTCATGGAAGTAAAATTAGCAGGCTTTTAATTGCTGTAAATGAATGGTTAGCCTACATGATCTGGTTATCTCAAAAATAATTTACAAATATGCAAAAAAATGTTTGTACTCTAAAAATACTTTATTTGTAACAAACAGGAGATAAAGAATTTACAAACATGTGGAGACCCGAAACGTTTCAGCACTCGGACAGCGGCCTGAATGCTTTGAAAAGCATTACTTAAAAACGGTTCTCATCTCATCATATCCACAGGTACAAAGTCATCATATACAATAAATCTGTGGGTGGCATTAAAAAAAACATAAAAAAATAAATGCAATATTTGCATTTGTTTAAAGCAAAACATTTATGTACTTACCAGGCTACAGGTGAAGCAGCTCTTTACACCTTCTAAAGTCTCATAATCAAACCTCATTTATGTCCAAGACACTCGATAATAATTTTTTAAATTTTAATCCTTTGATTTTTCATATTTAAAAATTTTTATGTGCTGCTGTGCATCCATGTGTGTGATAAGCAAACGTGCGTTTTTGTCCCGTTTATAGGCGCATATTACTAACGCGCTCAATAAGTAACAAAAACAATATTGCGCAATATAGTCTATTTTAGTTGCCTCAAAAAAGCAACGCACCAACAATGCACTCTCATTTTCAGACCAGATCGCCCATGGGTGCAAAATTGGGGGCAAATGCATTTGCGATTTAAACAACGTGGTGCTAAACGGGAAAATTATAATTGGGCCAGGTTGAAAAAAACATTTGCTTCTCGCATTGCGCTGCATTGCACCGGGAGTATGATAGAGCCCTAGGTGTAAATTATCCTACAAAATGCCCATATTTACCCTAACCATATCACTTTAAAAAATGCTGGGTTATTTTCCCCCCAGCGTTGGGTCAAAAAATTGACAAATACATTTGTTGGGTTAAATTAAAGGGGTCATATGATGAAAATGTTAGCATTGCCACTTTGTAGGTTTGAGCAAAAATGTGTCGTTTTGGGTGTGTTTTTTAAAATGCAAATGAGTGGATGAAGTGCAAACACTGATCACAATGATGGTGGTTTGTTGTAATTGAAACTCTATTGTGCTGTCAAGTCCAAAAATGTGTCGTTTTGGGTGTGTTTTTAAAAAACCAAATGAGCGGATAAAGTGCAAACACTGATCACAATGATGGTGGTTTGTTGTAATTCAAACTCAATTGTGCTGTCAAGTCCTTCTTTTCTCTCTCTTTCTCTCTGCACTAAACGGCAGTGCAGTGGTTGGAGAGTTCAGATTAAGGAGGCGGTATTATTCTAATGAGATATCCTTATGACATCATAATGAAAGCCAAATTTCAATGACCTATTTTTGCTCACACCTACAAAGTGGCAATGCTAACATTTTCATCATATGACCCCTTTAACCCAGAACATTTTTAGATTTGATCCAACAATGGGTTAAAAAAACCCAGCATTTTGGATTGAAACAACCCAGCATAGGTTAAAATACAACCCAACGGGCTGGGCTCATCTCTTTTTGACCCAATGCTGCAACCCAGCGTAGGTTAATTTAAACCCAAAGCCTGCATTTGTATGTAACTCAAGCATGAGTTGAGAACAACCCTGCAGTTTTAGAGTAAGAGCATTTTGTCAAATAAAACAAACTCCTACAACTATTGCCTGCTGAGTGTGTAGGATGCAGTAAACACTGCGTGGAGACTGTGTGAATCAGATTACAGCTATTACTTATTGCAGTTGAATTTGGTTGTGCCCGTGGCCCAAGAATTACACACATCACCTTTAGATCGACACAGACGAGGGTGCAATACTGATTTCTAAAGGGAAATTAATGTGTTTCAACACTTACTAATCATGGAAAATAATGTGTCAAATATCTACTCACCTATATGTTGTCTAGGGTTTTCTTCCTGAAATAAAGAGTATGTGATCAAGTGAGTGTACGTGTCTGATGACATCATACAGTATGCTTCAGAAGTGTTTGCTACTACTGTATATCTGTTCATCCAGGTAAGATAAACACAGCTGCTGATGCAGTTAAATGGCATCATCCGATCGATCAGCGTCAAATAAAACCAATCGGTTACAGTTGATCCCAAGACAGGAAAACCACTCCAGCTCCCTGCTTCCTTATACTCATTTAACATTTTAGTTGCATGATCATGGATCAATCGGGGGGTGGGGGGGATAAGACACTCGCCTTTGGTGTGAGAGACCCGGGTTCGATTCCACTGTGACACACCATTGTGTCCCTGAGCAAGACACTTAACCCCTAGTTGCTCCAGAGGCGTGCAAACTCTGACAAATATGGCAATTGTAAGTCGCTTTGGATAAAAGATTTAAGTTATTTAAACTGTAGTCAAACTGACCTCATGTTAAAGTTCAAACTTACCTCATGAAATCAGCCTCATGTTGCTCTGACAGCTACTGTACAAGTCTTAGCTTGTTTTTAAGTCCCACTGAGGAGAAAATCAGGTTTTTATTGTTGTTTTTATGTCTATTGGTGTTTTTAAAATGTTTTAAGACAAGCCATTGGCAAATTCATAATTTAACGTCATTGCTGAGTATTTTCTTCATAAATTTGGAGACAGTCTCATTCCGTCAGTCTCATACAGGGAGACTTTAAAATTACCATACCATTTTAAACGTGTCCAGTTTTTTAACCTTTTAAGAACGTTTCTTGATTATCTGAATGTTAGAGGAATGTTAGATTCTACCATTTTCAAACATTATGACAATGTCATGTTTTAATGCTCATACAATGTTTATAGATAGAACTGTTTTCTATATTTACTTTTTTTGCCGGTTATGTAATAATAATAGAGAAACATTGCATTTTATTATTTTAAAACTGTTATTAAACATTATTCCTAAATGTTTGGTAAAATATTTCTGTAGAAAACCCAATTCACTTATTAAGTGTAGATGTTGATGTTTTGTTTAATTTAAAGTAACCATTATTGTGATCAGTGTTTGTTTTAGTTGGACTCTTGACCCAAGAGATTTTGTTTGCTAGTTTTTCCCTGGTTGCATTAACTTTGTGTGAATAAAGCACATTTGTTATGGTAATGTAAAGTCAATAGTTCCATTCTCTGGTGGTTGGTACATTATATTAAAGATAATTACCTAATTAATTGATTTACTCACTTATCTTTTTTTTGTCAAAATGAGATCCAGCACAACAGTTTGTCATTAAGGATTTTTAGGAACTATGAACAAAAATTAACTGGTTTGCTTTTGGGACGCACAAACATCAAGATTGACTCAACAATGGTTACAATTAAATGAAGATCTTCATGTTGAAATGAATGCTGTTTTTTTTTCCGCGAATTGATTTTGATGACAAAACACAAGATTAATATTAATTGAGCAATTCCATTTAAATTTATGAATGTATTTGAGCACAAATAATGGTAAGTCATTAAAATAAACGTGACAGTTTGAAGTAGAAAGACAAAATAGTATTTGTTTGTAAAACACACTTAGATAATGCTAACTTTACAAATTCAAAAAAATATTTTTTACAGTGTATTATTAAACACAATGGGCAAAAGTAAATTCTTTTCAGCATACAAATTTCCTGGTTGTATGGTTATAAACAGACTCAGTTATATTGCTCAAATAATTATATACTATTGCAAAAACAACAAATCACCAGCGATGGGGAGGAAAGAGGAAAAATAGAATCGGAAATGGACAACGAGCTCGGAATTGAACTTGGGTCACTCGAAATGCTGAAGCATTGTTAACAACCACAGTACTGTTTAATCAGTTAAGAATTTACATTAAAATGATAAAGATAATAATGATGGAGAGGGAACATAAACATTTACAGTCATGTCCAGTTCTATTTGAGTCTTTACAATGAATGCATTGTACATCCCAACTCAGAAGTCTTTATGTATTTAAATTGTTTTGGAAGACAGCAGTATAGAAATAAATGAAAGTCTTAGGTCTCCTGCTTCTCAGATATCCCAGTAATTTCATCTCTCCTGTTGGAGTTATAGGGGTTGTCAGTTTAATATCCCTGTAAAGTCATTTCAGAAATTTGTTTTTAAACACATTATAAATGTTTGAAATGTATTGCTGAAACTCGTTACAAAGACTGTGAACTATGTAGTACTGAATTTTGGAGTTACACCGTTAAAAAGTTTTTCTGGGTTCAGGATTATTTGGGCAGAGCTAAAACAGTGGCCCGATGACGGACTGGAGCCACCGAGCATGGCCCCGCCCCTAACATAATCGCAAGCAACCCTTCAGGTTTTAGCGGTATTTGAAAGTTGAGATCGGTTTTACGAAATTGTTGGTTTCTGAGATATTGGGTTTCATGGGCGGAGTTTACTTGAATATTCATAAACTTCCACAATCTATTGGATGTGCTGAGACTAAAGGGTATTCGTTTTAATGCGCATGCTTGGGAAGTTTATAAATGCTCACGTAAGCTCCGCCCAGTGAAATTGAATATCTCAGAAACTAAAAATCTCGTAACACTGTCAGCTGTCCCGTGAGTGGGCGTGGTTTCAGCACAGACAACGGACACGCCCCAGCGTTTGAGAACAGAGAATTCTCAGTTTGCAAATAAACATCAATGATCTCACTATATTTTTATAGCATACATCATGTGTCCCAATAACCCAATTATATTGAGTCTATATTTACTGTATTTCTCCTCAGTATACTTAGCAGAAAATGAGCCGAAGCCGATACCTAATAATACACAACCAACAATGAAAAACAATAACAATAATAACTAAATTAAACAAGAGCAACCTCTGATCAGTGACATTTCATCATACAAACAAGAATGTTCCCTCTAATAAAGTGTACCAGTTCACTGATGTTTATTTCTGTTTATTTCTAAGTGATCTAAAGATTGTAGCACAGAAATGCTGAGAATATTACATGCAAACTGTGGCCAATTAGAGAGAAATGGATTAGAGGGATGAGCATCCTACTGAGGTCAGTCTAGCATGCATATAAAGTAGCACACAGCGCTAAAGGAACATGAGCAATGGATCTGAAGCTCAGAGATGCATTAAAGGGATTAGCTTCTTTTATAGCTTCAGAGGTTTTGTTTTATGATGCCTCTGAATATGTTGGACTAAAAAGCTGCCCATATTGCACTGTGACTGTGACTCGTGTTCACAAGTCAAGCCATATACACTTGAATAAAGGTGATAAAATGATGGTATATAGATACGTTTCATCGCAGTAACGTGCCTAAACTGAAGTGAACTTCGGTCTGGTTAGTTGCTAAATTAATCTCTGAAACAAATATCTTATCGGAAATTAAATGTTTTGGTTTGCTGAAGACGAGGATCAAAACTGTGTGGAGAGGTTCGCCAACAAGGCAAGAATTTAAGGACCTGTAGCAAACAGAGATGGCAATGACTTCTTTTTTGGGGGCGCATTATTCGCAGCTCGTCAAAACATGTATTTAGCCCATCATGTGTGTGGCTCATGTCAAAATATGTGTTCGGCGTGAACATATGTGCATCACGTGTCATGTCAAAATACGTGCCTGTACAGTTAGTGTCTTGCGAGTATTTTGTAAATGTAAACGTGGTGTGAAAGATTCGGTCACAATCAATGTTCCCTCTAATTTTTTTCAGCACTGAGCAAATTATTTTTTTTCTGAGCACACATTTCAGTACTGTGAGGAATTCGCAACCACACGACCTGCCGAAAATGAACACGAGCCTGCGTTAACCATAGGAGATTCAAAGAGATGACAATGTAGCGTGTAACGGGGTTATAGTGTATACACACATAATGTTCAATGTGGGCCTGTGTACCCAGCTAGAAATTTTTTGTTCTAAAAATGTTCTGAGAACATTAGCATGCATTGTTCTATAAATGTTTTTAGCGATTAGTTTTATTTTAGTTCCCAGAATGTTCTTTTAAAAGTTTGTAGAACATTCTTTACAAACATTTTTAAAATGTTTAGCAATAACGTTCTTATAACATTACTGTCTAACGTTCTAAGAAAGTTTTCAGCGGCTAGTTTTATTTTTGTTGCCAGAATGTTCTTTTAAAAGTTTTTAGAACATTCTTAACAAACATTTTAAAAATGTTTAGAGATAACGTTCTTATAACAGTATTGTCTAACATTTTTAGAAAGTTATCAGCGGCTAGTTTTATTTTAGTTCCCAGAATGTTATTTTAAAAGTTTGTAGAACATTCTTTATAAACATTTTTAAAACGTTTAGCAATAACGTTCTTATAACATTACTGTTTAACGTTCTAAGAAAGTTTTCAGCGGCTAGTTTTATTTTTGTTGCCAGAATGTTCTTTTAAAAGTTTTTAGAACATTCTTTACAAACATTTTAAAAATGTTTAGAGATAACGTTCTTATAACATTATTGTCTAACGTTCTTAGAAAGTTATCAGCGGCTAGTTTTATTTTAGTTCCCAGAATGTTATTTTAAAAGTTTGTAGAACATTCTTTATAAACATTTTTAAAATGTTTAGCAATAACGTTCTTATAACATTACTGTGTAACGTTCTAAGAAAGTTTTCAGCGGCTAGTTTTATTTTAGTTCCCAGAATGTTATTTTAAAAGTTTGTAGAACATTCTTTACAAACAGTTTTAAAATGTTTAGCGATAACGTTCTTACAACATTATTGTCTAACTTTATAAGAATGTTTTCAGCGGCTAGTTTTATTTTTGTTCCTAGAATGTTCTTTTAAAAGTTTGTTGAACATTCTTTCCAAACATTTTTAAAATGTTTAGCGATAACGTTCTTATAACATTATTGTCTAACGTTCTTAGAAAGTTTTCAGGGGGTGTTTTTATTTTTGTTCCCAAAATGTTATTATAAAAGTTGAGATAACACTTTTAAACAACATTATAATGTTTAATAATAATATTTTTAGAACATTATTTCCTAACGTTCTTACAAAGTTCTCTGTTGTACATTTAATTTTTGTTCTTAGAATGTATTTTTGAAAGTTAGGATAACATTCTATAAAAACATTACACATGTTTTGTGGTGATATTCCTTAAATGTTTACACACAACATTTTTAGAACATTATCCTCTAACAATATTTTTCAAACATGGTCTACCATAAGTCTTAAAACGTTTCCAAAATGTTCTCCTAAAAGATATAATCATGTACTTTTAAAACACATTTAAAACATACGTTTTTAGTGATAACATTGTTGGAACATTATGCCCTTACATTTTTGTAAAGTTTCTTTTTCCAGTTTGATATATGTTCCCAGACAGTTGTATTTAGAGTCAAACTTCTTTAATAACAGACATGTTGTGTAGTAACATTATAAGCTTTAACAGAAAACAAAATTACACATGAAACATAGGATAAATTAACATCCGGACATTTTTACACATTGGTGGTCTTCAACATGATAAAAAAAAAAGATTTGTCCAGTTAGCAGATTCAAGCAAGCCGCTCCCTTCAAGCAAGCCGCTCCCCTCTGGAGCTGCTGCTGCATGTTCATAGGATAAATTAACTAAATAAAAAATCTAATAGAACTGCTTAAATCTGAACATTTTTAAACATTTCTGGTCTTCAACATGATAAAAAAAAAGGATTTGGCTAGTCAGCAGATTCAAGCATGCCGCTCCCCTCTGGAGCTGCTGCTGCATGTTCTTCACTATCCATGGATGGTCCTCCAACCTGCAAAGACAATTAATATAAAATAAAATCTGAATAATTTTTGATTTCTTAAAAAAGTAGATGCTGTTGTCTTTTGAATGCATGTAAAAACAAAGGTAAATAAAAACAAATTATTGCATTACAATTAAGTAAAAGTTCAAATAAAAACAAAGTAAAACAAAATAAAGTTATTAATACTACATACAGAAAAAATATATATTTTTAATTTATATTCATATTTTCATATTTTTAAATGTAATTATTTATATATCTAATTGCAAGTATAATCTTTCATAAACAGCATACACAAATAGCTTATTTATATTTACAACAGAAAAAATGGATAAATGAACCAAACTACTAAAAACGTTTCTGTTTTTTTTACAAAGGCATATTTTCTTTTGGTTTTGTCAAATGAGAAAACATTATTTGAAAATGTACATTACCATCAAAATAATCGTTTGTTGCAGCCCTAGATTCAATAAACACTTATGTCTCAAAAATCTAAACAGACTTTTTCACAAAAGTGACAGCCCTAGCAGCTACATGTCAGCTATACTGTAAACTGTAAAGCAGTGTAGGTCAGTTACTTTTTTGCGAGATCAGGCTTTCTTGCTTAGCCAGATAGTTGTGTTATGTCTACCCTCTTAAAGCCAATACATTTTCATCTTTGATCTAATCAAGTTTGTGTTGTCACAATAGTGGAATTTCTATATAATTCTTATAAAAAATAAATTAACACAAGTCACAAATGTATGTGAAAAAAGCATAATTTGCTGAAAAGCGAATACTTTACATCCTTGTCTTTTAAACAAACAATTAACACTGACCTGAGTGATTCTGTGTGGAGCATATCGTAATGTATCCGCTACACAGTTCTCAATCGTTTTTTGAAGAGTCGTGGGGTGGATCTTCTGGCAGGCCTCTAAATATAAAGGCAAAGAAGGAAAAAAAATCAGAAAAGTATTACAGTACATTAATGTAGCTGAAGCAGTAATTGAAAAAATAGTTGTAGCCTTGTAGTTTCAACATTTCAAGATGAACCCTTTTATGTCTCAGGGGAGATCACGTGATCGTGACGTAGCCTGTGGGAACTATGTATAGGAATGGTAAGACAGACAAACAAACTAACAGGCATGAAAACGGGTCATGGGTGAAAAAGGTGAGAAGGGTGCTCGAGGGCCGATGTGGCCTCTGATGGGGCTGGGAGGTGGGGGGACTCCCCCAGTATAAATATTAAGGCCTCATTAGGGGACATGCTGTAACTTAACTTGTTTATTCTTCAGGCGTATGATTGGCCAAGGACAAAAAAGAAGGAAGGAACCCAACATCCCCACCACACCCCCACACGTGCGTAGAAACAAAACGCACACCATAACATATGCAAAAAATACATTATGACCATTAATTCAATTATTTGATTCTGACGGACAATTTAGATTGTAAATTTAAAATGTAAACATTTGACTAGTATCTGAAACCATGTTTAATTAAATGGGTTGATAAATGTGGAAAGCTGTAACAAGTAGCATTCCCTTACTATTTTACATCTGCAATAATTTTATTTAGCCAAAATCTGACCATCAGTCGCAAGGCCATACAATTTAAAGTTGACCTTGGAATAGGGTGGACCTGAAGGCCTACCTGACATTTAAATTGACTTAATTTTACAATATAGTACTGGTTAAATCAATTACATTATGGTTTTTGAGTCATGGGTTGAATAATTTTCAGATCAGCAAAAAAGTGATGTGGGAAAATAAAATAAGAACAAATCAAGAAATTACAAGCATATAAAATATTAATATATATGAATCTCTCTAAAGGGTTTTTTTCCTCCTAGGAGTTTGTGCACGTATGCGCCCACAGAAAACAACTCACTTTAGCATCTTTGTCGCTCAAATAGTTAATGTAAATGATAAACTTTCTTATTAACAGTATTAATAACAGTATGTTCTTATTAACAGCATTTCATGCATTATTTTGCAGTTTTACTAAGTTAAGTAACTTACAAGCGAGGAGTAGCCTATGTCCATTATTCGTTCCAATCCATTCCAATAAAAAATCTTTCAGGTCACATACATATACATACATACATACATACATACATACATACTAGAGCCCGACCGATATGCATTTTTTGGGGCCGATGCCGATACAGATATTAGGGAGTAAAAAAAGACCGATAACGATATATCGTCCGATATTCTTTATGTGTATATTATAGTACAGTACACATATACTACAGTATATTATACTACAGCAGGCTACTGTATATATAATACACTATACATTAACAGAATATAGTATATATAAATACTTTTTTTGCAATGATCACTCACAAATGTGGTGATCAAACACTTAAAATGACGTGACAAAGATATGTAATATAGGCGGGTGTGTTTTACAAGTTAACAATAAACTTTATTATCCAAAATGATTCTAATATGGTTAACCAGCACAAAACAGTAAACTTGACTAATTGTAAATAACTTTAAAACACAAATAAAACAAAATACATATAACTTAAATGATTGTCAGTTTTGACGAGAATAATGTTATATTTGGCTTATTTTGAAAATGGAAACTTATAAAGTCATTGTTTATTAGCTTTACAGTAAGTTATGTACTTCACAAATTAATTAGAAAGTTACCGTTAAGACGACAATGCTTGACTTGCTGTAAAACATAATGATGTAGGCTTATGTTTAATGTACTGCACAACGTTTTTATAACACAAACCCACAGTCTTCTGCCGGGACTTTAAACTTTTATAAAACTAAAGCGTCTGCTCTCCGCCTCTTTTATTTAGCGAGGGTGTAAAGTTGCGCGAGCTTATTTAATCAATTGCTTTGAAATGAGCATGTTCAGTAACAGCACAAGCAGCTGTACTCCCACAGACTGCGCGTCAGTTAAAGCGCGTCCTTTCTCCCACTTGCGTTTTAAACAACTCGCAAGTGGACAAAAGAGACGGGTTAAAAACACCAAATGTAAACCGGAATGTGTCTTTCTCGCCCACTTATAATCCAATCGACCAAAGCGCGTCTTAATACCAGGTGTAAAATGTTGTGAAGAAACCGCGTGGCTGCCTCCACCTAAACTGAGAGACTGACTGAAGTGAAGGGGGGTTGGCTGGTGTCACTACAGTGAGTGACCTGGGTCACCATTAGCAACCAGTAGGGCGCACTCTGCTGGACAAACAAGTACTTATATCTTTCAAAAGCATTTAATGTCTTCTGTAAGGAACGTTCATATCGGCTTCATATCTGCGGCTTATACGCCGATACAGATATATCTGCGACAGGCTCATATCGGCCGATAAAATCGGCAAAACGATAAATCGGTCGGGCTCTAATACATACATACATACATACATATATATATATATATATATATATGTTGTTTTAATTTATATGTTGCCTCAGACTTCTACAGTGATAGTTTTACAGCGTTTTGTGTCTTCCACTTGACTTTACGTCAAGAATGCAGTTGCTCTACACATCTTCAACAAGCGTGCATGACTAAGAACACAGAAAGGCAGATGACATCACAGTAGCGCGAGAGCGGTTTGAAAGCAAATGTCCTTATGACTTCTCGATTCACTCTCGTGGTACTTTGATGTCACCTGCCTGTCTGTTTTTGCAGCGCAGCATGAACTCAAACAAACCTAATGTCTGGGATACATTTTGGATGACTGTGATGGGCGCGCGCAATACCCCCCCACCCCCTCAAAAAAGTTTCTTATCGAATCTACACGATTCACGTGGGTCACCTATTCTGGCTTCAAAATGGCAAATTTCGCCGAAAGCTGAGGGATTTTCATGCCTGAACTAATCCCTCTCCAATTATATAGTAGAAATGAGAGTGAAAAGGTCTTGGGTCACAAAATAACTTCAAAAATAAAAACAACTTACGGATTATGATGGGATATATAGCCAGGTCCTGAAAATTTCTTTTCCCCTTTCGACCCTTCAAACTGTAATTGGCCCAAAGAGCATTTGTTCCAATTTTTCGCATTATCCGTCGTACAGAGTCACCAGGAGATTTACCACCCAGCAGTGACAGATAATCAACCTGTAAAGAGAATTAATGCAGAAAAATAGTTATCTGATAGGACAATTTCCTTTTATAAAATTATAATAAAATTTCCTATTATAAAATTATAACATTATTAAATATTAGTAACTACAATTTGCCTTGCCTAAATTCATAAGAACATTACCACATAGCCTAACACTTGCAACATCACCGACACGCATGGTCCATTTCTGCTTCAACTTCACATGCACATTCTTAACCCGATTATGCTGAATAAACTGACGATGCATTTGGTCATGTTAACGCAATAACTTTGAACAATTTACCTTACACTAAAACAGCAAGAAAAAAATCACACAAAACTTAAGGTAACGGGCGGATCTGATACAGCTGCTGAGGTAATTACAGCTAGCTATACTTTCATTAAGCAACTGCTATATAAACAAAATAAGCAATCAATCTGTACATATATAGACAAAAAAAATTTTTTTAAGTCCATAAGACACAGGTTCAACAACATGTTGTGAGATATATACCAGGTGTTTATACCACTTTGGGCAACATACTAGTGTTGTGCCGATAGACGATAGTATCGTGTATCGACGATCGTCCGACATATCGCCAATGGCAGGCTTTCATGGCGATAGTCATGACGATAGTTGGCGAATGGTTGTTATTATCATCATCATCATAGTTTTGCATGCTTTTCCTCGCATGAGGGTTTGTGCTTCACTTTACGCGGAGAGCTTGTAGAGAGAGAGTTCCTTCTTGCACGCAGATGCACTTAATGCGCGCGTCTCGGACTCGTTCTAGCACCTAAATCCAGCGCGTGGATGAGCAGCTACGCTTCCCTCTGTCTCACATGCACGCGCTCTCGCATCTGTCCGAAGTCTAAACATAAACTGAAGTAGTAATCCTTATGTATTTGTGCGGTTTAATGCGTTTCATGCGAGCTGAGGCAAACTATTCTTTTTGTTTAAAATATAACCCGCTGCACAGAGCTGCGCTCTGTCTGAACTTGAAGTCAGATAGTAATCCTGTTTATGATATGCTTTTCAAGGAGTTTTAGCAATACATCCCTCGTGTTTAAAATATGATTGTGTTCCGCTGGACCAGTGTGTTTAAAAAGGCACCTCTGAGAGCACCACTGCTTGACACGTGTAACCTTCTGCAACAGCACTAAACAAATGCATTTAATTATTTTGATGTGCGCTGCGTGTGTCTGCGCAGGTGCATGTTTTTACAGTCATTAAGTAATCGTGTTAAAAATCAGGATTCTGATTTTTCCCATAATTGAGCAGCCCTATCTCTGACATTTCCTTGCACTAGAGAGGTTGTTAGCGCGCAGAGGGTTAAAACCAGCGCGTGTCCTGTTCTCCCTCTCTGGCACGCAAAGAGCGTCTGGGCTTTAATGACGCACTCAGATTAATGGCATTAGTTTTAAGAAAGATGCATTCATGACGGTGTTGCTCTTGTTCTTTTTTCCACCAATCAAGTCTTGTCATAAATGAACAAATAAATAAATGAGTAAACTACTGCCCCGCCCCCCGATACTATCGTGTATCGCCGATCTCACAGGCTGACGATAGGACGATCTCAAAATGGGGCATATCGCCCAACACTACAACATACAGATATTTAGCGTTGAAAGTGCGGGACGCGGCCGCACTCCGGTCAAACAAACATTGCAAACTTTAACACAATTTCCCACACACACTTCAACCTCAGAATCCCAATGTCCTAGCGTGACAAGAAAAAAAATAAAACACAAATACCAGGCAAAACAAGAAGCCGCAGTCAGTAGGCAAATATCTTGATTGAGCCTATTAATAAAATCCTTTTCTAGCAAAAAAGAAAAAAGATTCTCATATCTAATATTAAGCTATTAAACATGCAAATTAATAAGTAGATTAGCAAGTTAATGATCAAATAAGTAAGCCCCGCCGTCCTTACGATAATATTGTGTATCGCCAATCTCACAGGCTGATGATAGGCCAATATGAAAATGGAGCATATCGCCCAAAACTATTATACAGCAATGTCCTATTTTCACATACCACTTTCTTTCTGTGAGCTGTGTCCTTTAGCTTGTCAGAAGCTTCTTCAAGTTGGGCTGGAGTCTGTAGTGACCTGGTCAGCTCTTCAATTTCAGGGTCATCAGAACCCATGTTTTTGGTTAAAATGGACTGAATGGTCTCTAGAGAGAGTTCGATCTTGTCCAGTTTAATAAAGATGGCCCTCACATATGCTGGTATACAAGAATCATCTGAAATACAAAAATACATCTGAGCAATTGTCCTATGGTTATTTTGACCACAAGAACTTACAAATAGGTTCAGGTATGAGTGTGTGCAAGGCAGGGTCTTAGGGGCCCCTGGGCTTGAGTTTATGTTTGGGCCCTACCTACTCTACAAATTACCTCAACTATAACATGATTATGGAGCACAAAATACATCAAATTTTAAATATAATAAATATGCTGCTGAGCCAGAAATAACACTGAGCAATAAAGCAAGAGATGAACCGAATTTTAAAATTTGTTGTCATATAAGCATCCACTTTAGGTTTGAGACTATAGACGATGCACTTGTCCATTGCCGATGCCTGACAGACTTAGGCACTGATTACACAGAACAAGAGCTGAGCCCAGTGGTTACCAGTGATTGACATAACATTCCATTAAGCATTTTGCTGACATCTCACATGTACCCATGAGAAATGACATGGGTTGTGTAGTTCAACACTACCTACTTCATCATTGTTGATTCTTCGTTAAATGGAAACAAAAATCTGTTCTAAACCTTACCAGGCTTTGACAAGTCCCAGAATACTGAACCATTGGTAGGTGACAATGGCAACTAGTTTTTGTATTGTTCTGATGGCAATGGCAATGATCAAGAATCCAACTTACTCTGAGTGTTTGAAGTTGTATTCGGAGTGCTGGTCAAAGAAGGACCTACATTTGTGCAAAATAAGACATTAAAATTGTGTAGAATTATGATGTCACCAAAAGCAAGTTGTCTTGTGATGATAGGCATACCTTGGTCACTGCTCTGTAACATAGTCCTGGTTGAGGTCACATCTAAATTTGTGAGCAAAGCTGCCAAAAATAGAAAAAAATAAAAGCTGGTTACATCAAGGTTTCATCATGTCTAATTTAAGACTTTTTAAGGACTTAAAGGCACACTGTGGAGTTTGTGACCTAAAGAGTTGAAGCATTTGAGGGTACCCCCAGGATTGTCAAACCTAAATTCAAGGCTTTTAAAGACCTTTTTAATACCACTTCAAATGAAATTTAATACCTACATCGCACCCATTCGGGTAGAATAAATCATTTTAAATAACGTAATATACCTCAAATAATTACTATTTACAAGTGTTTGAACATTCATGACAACATGCCTCTGAAAGGCTGAATCCAAGGCCCAAACGGCCTAACCCTTATCTTTACCCAACAATCAAAACCAAAAATCAAATAGATTTAATAAATTTAAATGTATAATTATTGTAAATTTGAAAATCCCTAAATCAGGGATGGGCAACTGGAGGGCCAGGGGCCAAATGTGGCCCTCCTCTTTATCTTGTGCAGCCCACCACGTTTTAATATGACCATTATGTCGGAGAAGGTAATTTATGTTAAAACAATTGCCTTGTTTGATCCATGAAATAATCTGCAAACCAAACAATAACACCAACTTTAAGGTATTTATTTTGCTGTTTAATATAGTTAAGATAATAACAACATCTAATAACACTCATCAGTAATGCTGTGAACCAGAACAATACTGACAAACAAAATTAACCATATTATGGCAAACACAACAACAACAAGAGATCTGTTCACTGCACCAAACAAAAAACTGGACACAAGCTCATATATATATATATTTCTGTTAATCTTTTCTGTTAATCTTTATACAGGACCATACTAAAGTTTTCTAATGCTAACTTAGTGTGACAATGTAAATATGTAGCCTATAGTATATATTGCAAGTTGATATTATACAAATAAAATATATAATAGCTTTCAAATTTGCGTTATTGTTGCAGCTTATTATTGCATGGATCACACAAGACTATTGTTTAACATATAAATGAACTTCTCCGACATAATGATCATATTAAAACGTGTCTTCTCTACCTAGATTTACTAGAGACGGATTGTGGAACAGAAGATTGTGTGTGTCATTGATTAAATCAAACAACCGATCACAGGTGCGAGGACACCCGTCATTGTCCCGCCCCCACAGTCCCAAAGTCAACTTAATCGAGCAAGGGCATGTTGTGCAGCTGCGAGCGCATAGAGAAAGTCGAGCGAGCGCTCATCCCAGCCTTTACTTTCTCATCCCAGCCTTTTTTACTTAACTTTTAACTTTGCTCGCGTGACTGCATTTGTGCGCTTTGAACAGAGGTGTGCTCTCGAGAGGACGTTTTTCAGCGCGCGAATAGTGTTTTGTGAACACGCGAGAATGCTTTCCCGCGCGCGAATAGTGTTCTGCGTGTTCGCTAAGATGCTTTTCCGAACATGGATAGTGTTCTGCTCGTATCTGTCGCTCGCGCGTAGTTTTTGTGCACAAGAGTTTTGTGTCTGAATTAACAGCATATAAATCTATTGATCATTTGAAATTAAGACCTCCATGAAAAATTCAAGGCTTTGAGGTGAAATTCAATACCTTTTAAGGCCTTAATATGGGAAAATGAAATCCAATGCTTTTTCAAGACTTTTAAGACTCCGCGGGTACCCTGGTAATTTTAAATGATTCCTTAGGCCAATTTAGAGCGCTTGACATCATCAATGCTCCGAGTGGGACTGCCCTCCTGAAATACCTCCTATGTAAGTTTTAAGGAGACTGACCGTCTCTGGCCAGGTCATGTGACCTGGAGAATGCCACAAGATTTTTGTCAACACTGGAAACATTTCATCACTGGATAGTTTTTTTTCTCATTTATTTAAAGTGTGGTTTATGTCAGCTGAATGTGCAGAACGGTTCAGAGAAGACAACATATTTTATCACATTTCAACTCAGTGGTAATTCATAAAACATATCTGAATACTCCACATGAAACTTAAGTCTTCTGACCTTTTACCATTGTGTCGATTTATTTTGATTAATACGTGCGAGGGAGAGAGAGCAAAAGAGCGGTTAGTTTGGAGATCGTGAAGTCTTGTTTACTTTTACCAGAGTGGGACTCTCTATCTCTTCTGTTTTTTCAAGTAAACAAGCGCCCTGTTAAGCGCTGCAGTTCATCTACATTACTCACCGATCAAATAAGACTTTGGCTTTGATGGCCGGATATCAACAGTCCATATATAGCCTACTATGGCCTGGGACTCGGAGCAGGAGCATATAAGAGGACTTGTTAACGTCAAGGGCATACAATTTCGGTAGATCATTAATCTTAGAACCGTTGGCAACTAGTTTGTGTAATGTTTTGATGGCAATGATCAAGAATCCAACTTACTCTGAGTGTTTGAAGTTGTATTCGGAGTGCTGGTCATAGAAGGACCTACATTTGTGCAAAATAATACATTAAAATTGTGTAGAATTATGATGTCACCAAAAGCAAGTTGTCTAGTGATGATAGGCATACCTTTGTCACTGCTCTGTAACATAGTCCTTGTTGAGGTCACAGCCACATTTTTTAGCAAAGCTGCCAAAAATTGGGGGAAAAAAGAAAAGCTGGTTACATCAGGGTTTCATCAGGTCTAATTTAAGACTTTTAAAGACCATTATGAATAAATCTGAAGACCTATAACACGACCTAAAAAAAGTAAAGGCTTAATGCTTTTTTTAACCCAGTGCTTTGAAGCTGAAAAACTTAGTTTATGCATTTATAAACTTGTTTATAAAATGTATAAACAAAACAAAAAAAAGTGTTAAAACTTACTGGGGCTGTCCTCGTTGTGTCTGGCTGAAAAGAAATCCATTGATGGGGTGACTAAAAACACAAGGTAATAGCAAGTTAGTAAATCAATGAAGTTCACTGAAAGTATATACTAGCAATGTTCCCTCTAATTTTTATCAGCACTGAGCAAATTTTTTTTTTTTCTGAGCGCACATTTCAATAATGTGAGCAATTCGCAACCACACGACCTGTCGAAAATGACCACGAGCCTGCGTTAGCCATAGGGGATTCAAAGAGATGACAGCAAATGCATCAATATGTCATTGATATATGTGGTTGATTTTTATTCAATATTCTTTATAATGGTTGTACTTTGGGAAAGTTTAATGATGGTGTTTTCCCAGTCAGTTTAGTTGAACTTAAAGGGGTCATATAATGCCATTTGTGTACAAGTTGATATGATTCTTTAGGGTCTAAATGAAAAGTTTGTAATATACTTTCTTAAAAATTTCTAATTAGTAGGCTATTGTAAGAAAACAGTAATTGTAACTGGTCAAAAACAGCTTTGTTTTCAGCACTCCTGAGTGTATATTCTTTAAATCAAAATGAGCGTTGCTTATCACGCACCCTTAGTTCTGTGGGAAATTTAACACAACGCACATGGAGCGTTGCCATGACAACAGTTGAGTGACACGTTATTGTAGAAAAAGATGACGGTCCAAAGAAGTTAGAAAATTACGTTTCTGAACTTTGATCTATCTCTGTATTTTCTGGCAGGGTAGGAGTGAGATACGAACGCTATGGGCTCTATCTTGCACCCAGCGCAATTGACTTTGTCAGTGACGCATGTATCATTCGTATTTTGCGCCGGCGCACAGCGGGGTTTTTCCCTCCACAGATGCACGTCAGCAAACTAGGGAATGAACTTGCGTTCCCTGGGCGGTTCAGCGCAAAAAGGAGGCGTGTTGCGGCGCAAACCATCTCTTATGCTATTTTGCAGTTTCAAAAAACAATTGCGCTACTAACCAAAAAAAACTAGTCTAAAGTCAGTGGCGCGTTGCGCGTGGTTCATTATGCTATTTTAAGGGCGCATGCTTGACCATAATGTATAGCGTGCACAACGCGCATACACTTTGCATCTAATCTACACAGATGCAACAGTTATTTTTGCAAATCATAAATTGCTACACTTAAAAATATTAATACACGAGATAAGGGGAATCATAGTGGTGAGCATTGTGGTGATAGTTTTTATTTATTCTCATGCAAATAACGAGAAAAATATTTTCATAACTTTGTTGTGTGGCTGTATTACGTTTATTTTATGTAAATAATAGTTAAAATGTTTTCATAAGAAACCTTAATGTATATGAACTTGATTTGTAAGAGTACTTTGGGGTTGGACCTTGCTTGCGTTTCTTGGGTCCGATTTCAAAGCCCCCAAACCCTTTCAGGGGTGAGGGTGGATGCAGCGATGTCCTCTGCTGGCGTCAGGTCATGTGTAGGCAGATCCACCTCCCGTTACACGGCGTGCCCGATTTATGCTGGCAAACTTGGGATTTACAAGAACGTCTGTCTCCTCGGCTGTGAACCGCTCCTGGCGTGTGCCTGGTAAATCCGTTATAATAATAGCAACCCGCCATGGAACTTGCGCCCTTGCGTTTAAAGGGAATGTTGGATAGCGTTCTGATTGGTTTATTTGACGTTACGCCCAAACCACACCTATGAATAATGAACCTACTTCAGACCAACCCCTTATTGATTTGCGCCCGGCGCATGAGTTATTTCTCATGCCGGGAAAATAGCAACAGCGCCCAAGATCCGCCCACAAACTCACTTGCGCGTTGCGCTTCGCACTTGCGTTTCAGATCGTTAAAATAGGGCCCTATGTGTTTATGTACGATAGTTCATAGACATATTGATGTTACAGCTAATAACCATAATGCGTTGTTCTTTATAAACGTAGGATTATGAATTATATATTTAGAACGTCATACATAGAAAAGATGCCGTAATGTACCCTGTGTGTATACAATGGCCGTATTCATCGTGAAGCTTGCAAGCGATCTATAACTGCTGGGGATTCCCCGAGAGTAACATTAATCTAAGCATACTTTGAATAAACATTCTAACGTACATGCAGCTTGGTTGTCACATGTCAGTATTTTAAATGTTTATTACCTAACCTGCATCACTTTTGATGCTCAGATGTTTAACCCCTGGAAAAAAAGTCGTTTGTGCGGTCTGAAAAATCTATTGCGCAGCAACTTTGACTGGGCTGCGCGGCCGTACGCGCGCGCAGCTTAGAGGGAACATTGTATACTAGTATGCCAATTTCTGAGGAAAACAAGACACAAAGATTATACACAAACATCAAATATGTTGTGGTTACTCGGCAACATTTACTTACAGGAAGGCATGTTTGGCATCTGTGGAGTCTGGGGAGTAATTGTGGCAGATGTGGCAGTCTTTTTCTTCAATCTCTTGGCAAAAGGCTCATCTATATCTGTATCTAATGGATATATATATATATATATAGTATATGTATTATATATATTTTTGTTGGTGTTTGTTTTTAGGGATGTAACGATTCACTCAACTCACAATGCAATACGATTTACAATAATGGTTTCACGATACGACTTTCTCACTATTTTTTTAACGAAAGAGATTTAAGACAAATTATAAATGAGAAAGTGTTTATTATTTTTCAGACAAAATTCTGCACATTTTAATTTCATCTTGAAATATATTTTGTCAAATTATAACACAAAAAAAAAATTAAAATCCCTTTAAATTTTTCAAATCAATCTTTCTGTTTGTCTGGTCAAGAAATGGACACTGGTACCTTCACACACTATGTAAAACGACTGTAAGATTAGTACCACATTGACAGGGATTTTACATTGAAATAAAGGCAAGATTTTAATTTTGTTATAATTTGTAGAATTACACTTAGAAAAAATGGAACACATTTAGAAAAATATGCCACAACCATCAAGAAGTTATTCATTTTTTTTATTTTTGTTTAAATCCATATCCGTACATTAGAGAAATGGTGATTTTCCACTGCACAGAACCAGCTTGCCTCGACTCGCCTTTGTTTGGTTTTCCACTGCGTAAAAGTTGTACCTGTACCAGCTTCCAGGTACTTTTTCGTACCACCTCCAGCGAGGTTCTAAGCAAGCTGAGGCGAGACTAAAACGTGACGTGAAAACCAGGCAGACTGCTGATTGGTCAGAGTGAATTGTCACTATTCACTGCGTCATCATTGCATGCGCCAGGCGGAGTAACGGAGTGGATAACCCATGGAATAACCCTGTCATTTTCAAATAGTTTACTTGTTGTGAGAAACAGCCACATCCCGAGGATCAAAAACAGCATACTCAATTTCCTCCATTGTTCTGTGTGTGTGGGTAGCGGGTGTGTGTTGCGTCTCTATGACAACCAGGTACTATAATTGTGGAGGTACTTTCTGCAATGGAAAACGGAGCAAAAAGCGAGCCAAACCGCGCCGTGTCGAGCCGAGTACTGTGTACTGGAAAAGTGCCAAAAGAGATAGTAAAATAAATAAAACACTTGGTTGCCATGAAAACAATGATACACCTTGTTATCTCAATGGCTCTGGCACTCAACGTATTAATGCCTTTTGCATGAAAATGTGACTGTTGCTTCTCACGGTGCTGATTATTACTAGTCTATGGAAAGTCAAAATGCCAACACATCGGATTTGAATGAGTCAATGTCAACATATTATGTAGGGATGCACCAAATCTAGATTTTTGGGGTTCGACCAAATACCAAATCCATTGGTTAAGATTCTGCTGAATCAGAATACTGAATCCTACTAAAATAAGGTGTGGCCCCTTTAAGAGCTGTGTGCAAGCTGTTAAACTCTCTGCAGTCTGTTGTATGTGTCGTGCATCTCAAACAATCCATGTATGCACATTTGATGCTCATTTTAATCTTATTTTGTTTATTAAGTAACATTTTGGATGGTATAACGTTTGACATACAGTTATACAAGTTTTAATAGGGAATAAAGTGTCCTTGATTCTGTCTGGTGTCTGCAATAACTTTAGCTGTGAGGAAGTGTGAGCTATCCTATTTTTCTTTTTGACACAATGCGTTACACTAAGTAAACTAAACACCTTCGTAGTGCAAAAATGCGTAGTGCAAGTGCGGGTTCGGTGGAATTTTTTTATGTTCGGCAGAAACCAAACCCTTTAAAAAGCCCAATATATGCTGTTGCCATTTCTACTTTGACGGTGCATGCACACTGTCAAATATGCACACTATTAAACTGTATGGTGCACACTGTGCAGCGTGAGCGGAGCAAACCAAGTGTTTTCAGTGAATTTGCATGGAAGTTGAGCGTTTTTTGCTTGCTTGAATCGTCACCAATTGTTATTGATTTTCAATCGGTTGCGAGTGAATCGTTACATCCCTAAAATATATATGTATGTATGTATGTATGTATGTATGGAGAAATGGAAAGTAATAAAATTACAAAAAACAAACAGCCACCAAACTGTCTTTTACCTGAGTCGAGGTACCGAGCAGGTGTGACAATCTTCCTGCCTGCTTCTTCTTCCAGGTCACTTTCCAAATTTGAGGTCACTGTTGCTTGGTTGACCTTGTCTCTAGCCTTGCTGTAGCTGTCTACAAAATATCAGTCGAGATCAGAGCAGAGATTTTCCGTATGTGTGTGTATTTACAGTATATAAGCTTTGGACAAAATAAAGAGACCACTTTTGAGTTCACAATCTCTTATTTTTTTTCCATAGCTGTAAATTATCTCTTTAACTCATACAGTATGTGTGTGTGACAATAATGTAATAATTTGAAATGTCTTTTATTAGTAGATATCTGTGGGCTTAGTTCTCAAGATAAAACAATACAATACCTGTGTATGTTAAAACTGTGACTTTGCATTTGGCCCAACGTGTTTTGTCAGGTATCTCTCTCCTTTTGATTTTGGCAGTCACGTTCTTCTGCGGCCAGTAGCAAAACACAGTCTACAAAAAATATAACATAAAAATGCATATCTTAATAAAAGGAACACAAATAGCCTCAGACACCACTCACACATTGTACAGCCACTATAGTCGTCTACCTTCAGGTCAGAGATATAGATCATTAATATTAAGGACTAAGAGAGCCATGGCAAGTTTTGTGCCTACATCAATTAGAAATATGAATAGCAGATGAATTTAGTCACATATGTATGCCCGTAGCTGTGGATTTTCTGATTACTTTATTTTTATTATAATTTTTTTTTAATGCAATCCCTTTTTAATGTTCCATGCCTACTACTCGTTTATTGTGTATTTATTGTAATTTGCAAGCTTTGGTTATTACTTAATATGTTTTTACATGTAATAATGTGTGTGTGTGTGTGTGTGTGTGTGTGTGTGTGTGTGTGTGTGTGTGTGTGTGTGTGTGTGTGTGTGTGCGGGTTGGTCTATGTGGTTTACGAGGACATGAATAGTGTATAATGACATGTTTATTATGCTATAAAGGTGGTTTACAGGGACACAGACAGTGTCCCCATAAACGGAAAAGCTAAAAAAACATACTAAATGGTAGTTTTTCATAGATTAAAGACTGGCAACAGGTTTTTGTGACATTGGGGTTAGGGACTGGGGTAGGTAAGGGGAATAGAATATAACAGTTTGGACAGTATAAAATGCATTGCGTCTATGGAGATGTCCCCGTAAACCACATACACCAACATGTGTGTGTGTGTGTGTGTGTGTGTGTGTGTGTATGTGTGTGTATATGAGTGGTATATTGTGCAGTGTTTGTGGAACTGTTCATGCATTGATGCTTAACACAAATGAAGTTCCTAACGGATAAATAAAGTTCTTTGAATGAATTGATAATAAACAATCAGAGGTGTGACCAATTCCATTTTACCAGAGTCCAAATGGGGATTTGCACAAGTGTCAAGTCAAATACAAAATCAAAATGTCAAATGCCAACTTAAATCACAGTTTTGAGCAATCAGTAGGCTTGGGTACCGAGTATCGATTGGAACGGGGACTAGCTTTGCAATTTTCCCGGAATTGTTGAAAAGTTTAATTTTGATTCCTAGTTTTGATTCTTTTCTAAACAGACCGAAATCTCGGCAAAATGCAACACTCGACACTCTATTCTCTAGATTTGTGACTTGATTTAGACTCGCGGATATATAAAATTGATCTTGTGCATAAAATAACGTTTGATGACGTTTCTGACAAAATAGAAGAGAGGACGAGTCGAAAGAAAGCCCCGCCCGCACGCACTCACTCTCACCGTCCTCAAACATGTCAGAGCGCCCTCTCTCTCCTTTGTGCATATGAATCAACAACAATTCCGCACATTCAGTTGTCATAACCACCTCAATAAAAGAAAAAACCTACCCAGTGATGAAATGTTTTCTGTGTTGACAAATCTTGTGAGATAACCTTAACTGCACTCTTGAGATAATCACAAAGTGCATGCCGTAGGCTACACACATAGACACATCCAATTCGGGAACTATTGACTCTTTTAAACTGATTCACTTTAATGCACTGAACCCACAAGGTGTCTGAATCGGTGTATAACAATTGACAATATAACAAATCGGTAACACTTTACAATAATGTTCTACTTATTAAACTCTAGTTAACTACATTAGTTAACATTTACTATTAATAAACATTTAATATTAAGAAACTTCATTTCTACAGCGTTATTGTTAATTTCAAAATGTAGGCTACTAAAAATCTACTTTATTGAAATCAAAAGTTTTAGGCCTATTTGTTAACACAGTGGTGTAATTTTTGTTTAATGTAGACCATCTTTTATAATTATATCAGCTCTTAAAAGGTGCCAGAGTGGAGAAATGTAGGCAGTCTTGAAAAATAACACAGACTCAACCTTGATGACTCGACTTAGTCTAGACTTGTGTTCGAGTACATTTCCTTCAGAAAGACAGCTGGTTGCAGTTTTCAACCAGTCCTGCAGGGACTCCCTGACAGGCCATATTTTTGCTTAAACCCTGAAATTGCACACCTGATTCAAATAATCAAAGGTTTAAAGGCTTAATTTGTAGCTGACTAATTGAATCAGGTGTGCCATATCAGGGGTAAAACAAACATATGGCCTGTCGGGGGTCCCTGCAGGACTCAGGGACGTGCACAGACATTTTGAGGGGCAGGGGCTCAAGTGAAATAAAGGGCACTTCTCATAATTATGTATAAAAAAAGTATATATATTAATGCAATTCTGACTTCCTTTTTAAAAAAATATTAAAAAGTTAATTAATTTTATCTTCCTCAAACTCACGCAATTGTTTACTTTTCAAAAGATGTCTACAAAATAATCAGTTGTTCACACAGACACCATGGTCTCCTTAGTAGTCTAGGTTTATAGAGCAGGAAAGGAAGCCATTACACAATGTGCATGTTTTGAAAACATTAAATTACACATTAATTACAAATTTGTTAGAATGCTAAAAACAAAGTTGTGACTGCTGAGTTAGCGCTACATGCCAATAAATGCTATATCATATGCTAGCGTTTAGCTGATTAGTTGTTACTCAAAATGTATTTTTGTCTGATAAGGGCTCAAAATATAAGGTCTGTTTACTAATGTGAGCTTCTGGCATGAGCCTCAGAGCAGAGCTCAACATTATTATTCATGACCCTTTCAAATAGGGCAAAAATAGACCATTTCATTCAAATGACAAATTCTAGGGTTGTAAATGGACATGTAAAAACATTTCTGGATAATTTTTGCACTTAATAAATTATCAAATAACAATTTAACATATAATGACAACACATCCTATGGCACCTTTAATCTTAGGTTTCATATTTATTAGGGTTACACATGTCAGAAACAACAAATATAGATTAGGCCTATCTTATTTGTATTTTATATTTTACTTTTTTGTGATGTCAGTGAAAATTCAGACTGGGCAAGTAAAATACTGAACCATCAGATTTCTTCCCAATCTACTCCAGCACTCCAGTAAAACACATTATACTTATTTAACAGCCATTACAAAAAACGCAAACAAAAAAGCTTACTACTGTAGTTAGCAATTGTATTATTGTTTGTGCTTTATTATTTTATGAGCAGTCTGTTTAAACTACATACACTACACTGTTACAAGTTTGCAACTCTTCAGGTTAATATGGGATTGCCATGGAAAACAATGTCCCTGAATCGTTATGTGTAACAACGTGTCCCATATTTTGTGCATAAAACTGTTAATATAAGAATGCTTTCTTCCTCACACACTTACCGGTAGCTGCCTGCATAATCATGCACATGATCGCGTCTCGTTCGGGCTGAGCTTTGGCGCTTGAAGCGCGAATGATGCAGCACGAGTGTAGACAAACCAATCATAAAGCGTAGTAAGTTAGAGAGGCGGGACTAAGGAAAGGTAAAGCCAATCATATTAGCGATGTGAATTTTGGAGGCGGGACTCATCTGTTAACCGTTTGTGTGCCACAAATAGCGCTATTTTTCTTTATATAAGAGTTTAAATCTCATTTAAATGATTTCTGAATAAATTCATGTTAAATTAAATAAGCAACAAGTAAAAAACACAAGAAACAGACAGACATCAGTTGTTATATGAATAAAGATCATATTATTTTTTTTTTTTAAAAGCACCCCAGAAAAAAAGGGCACTTTCTCTCCAGGAATAAAAAGGGCAGGTGCTCAAGCCCCCTTTGATGTCTATGTGTGCACGTGCCTGGCAGGACTGATTGAAAACGCTAGCTCATTTAAAATAACCTAAACTTTTTTGACCCTGCCTCTTAAAAGAATCGGAATCGTTTGGAACCGGAATTGAAACAAGGAATCGGAAATGGAATCATTCAAATTCAAACGATAGCAAACCCAACCCTAGCAATCAGCAGGTGCGGCAGGATTATTCTTCAGTATAATGTTGCTGCAAACGAGGCTAACTGACCATCTACCAGCATTATTTGCAGAATGTTTAGTTATACTTACCATTTCCCAGAATGACTGACAACAGCAATTGATAGTTCATTTGTGCCAGTTAAAAAATTTCCCTAGCTTTGAATCTCTTAGTTGAAGAAAGTACAAGCTTACAATGTTATTTATTACATGAACTTATCTATTATTAGGAAATAGCCTACCTTTTCAGTTGTCTCTAGCCAGTTCGTTGGCACAGCATCCACTGTGTTGGATTTGACAAATTTTACAACAGCAAACTGGTTGACCGTGTTCTTTGGGAAACAATGAAAATGTTGTCACATTGTGATCTTTCCCCTGAGCAAATGTATATTCATATTATTATTTTATATATAAATGTATACATTTTTTATTATATACACTTACAAGTGTGTTCCACTTGGATGTATTGTTTTGATGTTGGATGAACTAAATGTGTTATATTTCCACTCAATGGAAATATATTAAAATAAAATCTGGGGTGGTTTACAACACAAAAAAAATGCAACTGGCAATTGTAAGACATACAGCCAAATGTGTCATCTGTGGGCAATATTAATTAGAAAAGTATTGCTCAATTTTTTTTGTTACATAATACATGAACAACTATGTTACTGCCTGTGCCTAATAAATGATTACTTCACTTCAGAATTAAAATTTCCTGACAATTTACTCACCAACATGTCTTTATTGGAAAAGAAATAAAGGATTTTGAGGAACACATTACAGGATTTTTCTATATGTAATGGAATTGCAACCAGCGGGTTGAAGGTTACATTACACCATCGCAGCTGAAGAAAAAGGGTCTCATCTAGTGTAACGATCTGGCATTTTGTAATTTCTTTTTCTTTTTTTTACCACAAATGCTCGTCTTGCTCGAGGTCACGGGTGACGTGAAGTTTGTCTGTGTACTCCAGGTCAAAAAGGTAGGGTTAAAAACAACATCTCATCTTCTCCTCCAACTTAAAATCATCTGGCATCGCCTTTTTAAAAAAAAAAAAAAAAGAAGGTAAAAACGTGTTTGGTTTGTAAACACTGGGTTGTATTTACGTCTTCGTCATGCGTGACCTTTCCAACGTAATGTGTGGTGCATCGCAGAGTGTTTAAAATGTATAAAAATTCTGATTTGTTTTTTTTTTTGTTAAAAATAACACTGGATGAGACTCTTATTCCTCAGCTGAAATCATGTAGAGCACTTTGAAGCTGTGATTTGGACCTTCAACTAGTTTGACCGCAGTAAAATCCACTAGGCCTTTATGGAGAAAAATTCTGGAATGTTTCCTTAAAAATATTATTTGTTTTATAACTGAAGAAAAGCCATACATAAATTTATCTTGGGTAAGTAAAATATCAGGACAATTTTTTTTCTAAAGTGAGTTAATCCTTTAAGTCTGTGAACTCCTCAGAATGAATGGAGCAAGGTTAGCACAATCCTCAAACCACTGTCTGCCTCAGTCATAAATGCCTGCCTGCCCAATTGCCTCTCAGATAATGTTTTCATACGAGTGTGACTGTCTCTGGCTGTGTAGACTCCAATCAACCTTGAGTCACAGGGCTGCATGAAGAATGGCTCAAGTCGATCATAGATACGACAGAGCAACATCTTTTCCCCATGCTCTGTCTCACCAGACACTGCAACAACTTCACAGCACTCTAGATCACTAAGAGTGAAGACATTGTTGGGTTTTTTTATTTCTACAGTCTTGTTTGGTTCACGAAGTATCTTGCTCAGTTTGTCTGCTTCCCTAAGCCGCCTCACAATCTGTGAAAGAGGATTTCGCCCAGAACGAACCAATCTCTTTAGCTGATGCAAGTAATTCTCAAAAGAGAAAGCACTGCACTCATCTAGACTTCCATAAAGGTTTGCATCCGATGCCAGGTGTACCAAACTGTGGACATTGTAGACAAGAAACTCATCCCCATACAAATGTCTTCCCTGTGCAATGAAGTACATCAACAACTCCTCTGCATTGTGATTGTAATGTTTTGACAATCTTGGGCAGACAAGGATGGATAATGCCACACTAAAAACCAGGAAGTGCTCATAGAGCTGTTCTGCAATTATGCCTTTAAGCACAATTTTTCCTGTATAGAGGGCAAACTGTCTCAACTCTGTGGCCTTCCATCTATCAATCTCTTCCAACCCTCTTGGCTTCCTTGCAAACACATTGGGAATGCATGCTTTAAGCTTCAGAAGCTGTAAACTGACCTGCTTAACATGGCCAGATGACAGTCTGATTCCCAGTGGTCCCCTCAGCCACATGAGTAACATTTTGCGCATAACCCCAAGGCAACACTGGTGCATATAATCTGCAGGGAACTGATCAATCATGTTAATTGGGAGCAGGCAAAATGGTGACGGAACTGAAGAGAGGTGGTGCTCCTCCTGAGACTGGTCTCGAAATGTTTGATCAGTTCTCAATGTAAGATTGTTTATTTCAGGATATATCACCCGATGGCCATCCCACACTCCCTTTTGTGTGCATTTGTCACAACCATAATATCCTGAACACAGTTTTACGGACTTAACAAGAGCCTTGGCTGGGGCATCACATGTAACACAACGCAGCCTCATCCTAATCAAACCATTGTCTGTCTCTAGTCCATTTTCTATAATGCTGCAAAGGTCACGAACCACATCATCAAGAAAATCAAGATTTTTGGGCTTTGACAACCCAAAACACAAAGCCAACGGAAATACTGAGGGAGGAGATAAATTTAGTTTGCACAACACTGGCCACAGTGTCTTCTTGCTACTTTTAAAAAGTGGCAAGCCATCAATATTGAGCGAAAAGTCGATGAAATCTAATTCAGAAATATCCTGTAAAGGATACATTTTCAAATGATTCAGGAGCTGGTCTTTGCAGTCAAGGTAGATATACTGCATTCCTGATTTAATCTCAAACTCAACACTTTCACTAGTGGCAAGTAGTGTTTTTGCTGTCCTTGGCAGGTCTGGGTGTCCATTTTCTATCAAAATTTTTAACAAAGAATCTACTGCATTGTGTTTTACATGAAATTCATTAGTCCACTGTGCAATGCAATGTCTAAGTGGTAGGTTAGTTTCTCTATAGCTGCTCTGGGACAGGAAATCATCCACATCTCCCTCATCTGCAATATTCTGTTTGACAGAACTCTCTTCTTGTGTAACTTGTTGGGGCAGCAGTGAAGAGCAATGAGGAGAGACATTTGTCGGCAAAAACTCTGCAATATTCTGTTTGACAGAACTCTGTTCTTGTGTAACTTGTTGGGGCAGCAGTGAAGAGCAATGAGGAGAGACATTTGTTGGCAAAAACTCTGATGCTACTGTTTGAGCGCAGTTTGCATATTTTCGTTCTAATCTTTTTGCCCTTTGCCAAATCGATGTGTACTTTCTATCTGACATTGCAACAAAATGAAAGTTAAAAAGAAAAACAAAAAAAATGTTGATTAAAAAAAACATACCGAGCACAATGTTGCATCCATGATGCTTTCACTGTAAAGAAATAGGAACACAGAGAAATTGCAGCATGAGTAAACATTTGTGAAGTGAATCATATTAAGTTGATCATAATAATAATAGGCAGAACTATAACACTCCTAGAAAAGTGTCACAAGAAGAAGACCAAAGTCAACATAATTTCCCCAGCCTGGTCTCATCATTAATAAGTAACATTAACAGGTACAAAATGCACAACGCTGAAACGTACATTATGGATGTATTGACAATATTTAAATGTTTACAACCATATAAATGTATAATATTTAATATTTTAGATTATGTAACCCTGCCCCAAACATAAACATTTTATAGAAAATATAAAAAGAATATATAAAACAAAATAGACAAAAACTGAGTGGTTCAAAAAGACAATTGTTGTGACAATATTGCAATAATAAGGCATTTTGCCAACCTAATCCCACTTTTACATCTAACCTACCCATAAACATTTCTAAATATAGCCTATGTAGTTTTATAGAGCGAAACATAACAGGCAGATAGTGTAATCATGATAATGTATTATTGGAAAAATGTCAAAATCAAAATAAAGATGGTTTGCCATTGCAGTCCTCCGTGTCATTATATTATTGAGCTAAAGAGCAGAATTTACTTTTTTGGTTATGCAATGTGTTGTAGTGATCTATATAGACCACTTGCGTGTTTGCAAACAGAGATGATGTTTTTTGTGGGTGGAGCCCAACTGGTGGCAGAAGACACAGCTCTGCAATAGCGGTGAAGTGTTTTAGCATTAAACTGTCATTTTTATGGATCTGGTGTTCTGTCGAAGTCTGTTTCCCTTAGTGCATTGTTTCTTATAGCGTTTTCATCACGTTATGTTTATTTTTTTAGATAAATTAAAAGTTTAAATGGCTTGGCTACTGATATATGTGCATGAATGTTATGCATATGTATTGTGTTTTTAATTGGTAAATCAATTATTTTATTGTATGAATCGATAAAGTACATATAAAAGCAATACTATCATGTATTTTATATAATACCATTTATTAAATATGTCATAATTTTCCTGTTTTCTATTATTTCTTCCTTATATTTATAGCCTACGTGTTTGTTCTAAAACTATTCTAAAACTGTTATGTTTATATACAAATTCAAATGTATAGTGGGCGCGCTAGATTTATATATTTATTAATGAAAGCATAATAATTTCAGAACAAACAGTAGGTGTCAAAAGAAGGAAGAAATAGGCTATAAGATGTATGGTTAAAAGAAATAATAGAAAACTGAAAAATTATGAAATATTTAATAAATGGTATTATACAATAGGCTACATATTGCTTTTCAGTATAACCCATTCAAATCTTTCTAAATAAATCATAAATGTAACGTGATGAAAACGCTATAAGAAGAGGGGACAGACTTCGACAGAACACTGGACACCTTCTCTAATTATTTTCTATTCTAATTATTAATATAATTTCGTATGATTTCGTCTGTCCTTTTAAGGGCTTGCAACCATAAAAGCCTACGTTTATCTTTAAATGGTGTCTTCAACGATGGTATTCTATAAAAATGAAGGCCATCTTTTTTTGGCGTCCTATTCTGACACCCAACAGCACATAAAGACATTTTCTAGCGAGTTATCTTGCTTATTTCACTCCTGTGTAATTCATTTCCCTGTTTTTCTGCCACCACAGCTTGCAGTGACATAACTGTGACATCTACTTGCAAAAGGTCTATAGAGATCAGAGGTAAAGGGTTATTTTAGGCGCCAATTTTTCTATGTCAAAATTATGTTTGAATTTAAGCGGTTTCGTTAACGGTCGCTGCCTAAATTTGAATCTGTTCCTCACAACAGATTGAAGTTAGCTACAGATTCTATTTGGATTAACGTTACAGTGCATAGATAAAATAGGTGAATTATGTTGCGTTTACAGAAAACGCATGGCTAATCGAAATGGTTGAGCAATGATGTTTATTTAAAAGTTTTAAAGTGTAACTTAGTCTTGTTTAACAGTGTTTAATAATCATCCGAAACGAGCACGACAATTCCCAAATCTATTTATCACAAATGACTAAGCTAGCATTAACAAAACACAACCACCAAAACAATACCTATAAGCCTAAAATACATTACTTTGAATAAACCTTACCTTTTTCACAACACACGAATCCAGGCAGATAACGGCTTTCAGGCTTGGCTTGCTCTTCGAATGATGACGAGTGAAACTATTAATCTTGTTTGACTTCAAGCGGCGCCGTAAGAACCTTCAGCCGGATGACGTCAAAGTACCGCGAGAGCGATTTAAAGGAGATTCCTCCGTATGAATTCGCAAATCGCTCTCGCGGTACTTTGACGTCATCCGGCTGAAGGTTCTTACGGCGCCGCATGAAGTCGAACAAGCCTAATGACTGACAGATTCTGATTGGTTGGAGTGTGTGTGTGGGCGAAATGGTTGGTTTCAGTCAGTCACGGTTCATGCACGTGCGAACCATGGTGCGAACACGTGAACAAACACGAATGCATCTTTGCTAGGGTGGCTATCTCCACGTTCTGTTTTCAAAATATAGGCCTACAACTACAACAACAATGATAATAATAATTGTAACGATAAAAATATTTAAAATTAAACAAATAAATTAGTTTAGTTTGTTTAGTTTATTTCAGGCAGCTTAGGTTCCACACAGTTGATCTAACAAAACAACATATTTACATCAGTGTGAAACAGGAGTAGGCTGAAGCTCTTGCTTATAATGCCTACCCTTTTTAAATTATCTCATATTGTAATAATAAAAATATATATATATTGTCTTACATCAATATAATGTTGACACAAACATAAACAAAATACAAAACATTAGTTTTGCATATAGCAACACAGTTGCACAATCCAAAATACAACAAAACCACTTGCTCGTTTTTCACTCATTGGTTGGTTGCATATGGTTTGAGTGCATTAAATAACTTATTTAACTTAACAAGTGTTCCACATGTTAGTTCCTCATGACAGCTGTTCCATTTACACCTTTAAATGAAATACAATGATATGATATTTTGCATTAGTCCTCACTTGTTTCTTTTTGAATATACAAGTTCCTCTTAAGTCATGCTCTTGCTGTAAACAACCCTTGGATACTTTCAGGTAATTGATGTTTTTTTGCTTTGTGCATAATTTGTTTTAGTTCTAGTAATTCTTTAAACTTTAGAGCCTTTAGTTCAATAAATAGGGAGTTTGTTGGCTCCCTAGTTTGTTTTCTTTACTATTCTTATGGCTCTCTTTTGAAGCATAAATCTTGGATTGCTCGGTGTTTGTTTTAGGCTATATGTATTTCCCACTTCCACAAAATACGTAATGTATGGAAGAAATAGGGAACAATACAAAGTATAATGATTTTTCATTTAAATAATCTTTAACTTTATATAAGGTTAAATTAATTAATAGTATTATTGAAAAATGTATTGTTCATAAACTAAAGTATAGTTGTCTAAATATTTTTTTATTAGGCTATTTAACTTTATTTTACTAATGATGTTGTTGTTGTTAATAAAAAAAAAGATAGGCTATGTGTCCATGGTTTATGTGTCCATGGTTTTAATGCAAGTTGAAAGTCTGACCATACAGTAGGCCTATATTTTCCTAAAATTCCAAATCAGCATACTATTGAGACTGTAAAATAATTAAGGTGATGTAATTGTTGAGTAAAAGTAAAGTAAAAACAAGTTAAAAATGGAACAAAATATTTAACGTGGCATAATTAATAGGCTACACTAAAAGAAAACTTATATGCTCGATAAGTCAGGGCAATATATTTCCAATACTTTAACTCTTTTAAATATTTCAAACAGTTTCAACTAATAGTTTAAATATTTTTATTTTTAAGTCAGTTTAATAAAATTTAAATCAGAATTACTTGGACAGCCATGCAATTTGATTATATTTTGAAATTTTTTAAAGGAGCAGCTAAAGTAAAACAATCAGGGTCACAAAAGGGTCACAAAAACATACTGAGAAGGATGCACATTCTGCAAAATACTTTGAGAATTAAGGAGAATAATTAAGTGTAAAATGTCCTTCAGACTCAAGTGCTACCAAATTCCAGAACTGCAACCTGTGAATCTTCCAAACTAGCCTAAAACTATCAGGTTCTCAGAGGCTGCTATAAGGTGAGGAAGTCTGAAACATCAGTCCGTCCTTTGGATGAGACGTTGAATCACGTTCCTGACACTCATTAAAAATCAATGTCTTTTGAAAAAGAATAGGGGTGTAACCGCGGCATCCTGGCCAGATTTGCCCTTTGGCCTCTCTGTCCATGGCCTCCTATCCACATATACTGATTGGCTTCATCATTGTCTCCTGTCCACCAGTAAGAAAATCACAAGCTGTCACAAGGTTTTGAATAAAGAGTGATTCATTAAAGGTTTTATGGAGTGAATCTTGAGGGACCTGCACTAGTTCAAGTCAGACAACAGAAGGGTGGAGTGGGAGTCATGGTGTGAGCTGATACTAACAATGAGCTAAATGGACCTTTCAGGAAACAGTCGTACAAGAGGAGTTTCGAGTCAACCTGCAACAGGCTCTTCTGATTCCACTCATCAGTTATTGAACCTGTCTTAAGGGCCTTCCCGGTGACATCACATTGAAAGTTGGTTATATAGTGGTCCCCGTTTTTTTGGGACCCATCATAATGTAGCATACATGCTTTGTCATAACATTTCTCAATGATGTCTTTATAACATTTTTCTAACATGACAGAGAGAACGTTCTTCTTTTGTTTTGTAAAACTTTAACTTTAACAACATTCCCAAAATGTTCTAAAAATGTTGCAAATAAAATGTTATAATTATATTAACTTGTCACATTAAAATAACGTTTTATAAAGAACATGAAACATCTCATCTCTCAATGATATCCTCAAAACATTTTCCTAACATGACTGCAATAACGTTCTTCTTTTGTTATAAAGAAACATTAAGACAACATTATTTTGAGATCATTGTAAAAACTTTAACTTTAACACCATTCCTAAAATATTCTCAAAATGTTGCAAAACAAATGTTGTAATTTAGTTAACTGGTAACATTAGAAGAACGTTTTATAAAGAACATTCAACATCTCATCTCTCAATGATATCCTCAAAACATTTTCCTAACGTGACTGCGAGAACGTTCTTCTATGAATCATTGGGACAATGTTATTCTGAGATCATTGTACAAACTTTAACTTTAACAACATTCCCAAAATATGTTCAAAATGTTTCAAATAAAATGTTTTAATTTAGTTAACTGGTAACATTAGAAGAACGTATTATAAAGAACGTGAAACATCTCATCTCTCATTGATATCCTCAAACATTTTCCTAACGTGACTGCGAGAACGTTCTTCTATGAATCATTGGGACAATGTTATTCTGAGATCATTGTACAAACTTTAACTTTAACAACATTCCCAAAATATGTTCAAAATGTTTCAAATAAAATGTTTTAATTTAGTTAACTGGTAACATTAGAAGAACGTTTTATAAAGAACATGAAACATCTCATCTCTCATTGATATCCTCAAAACATTTTCCTAACGTGACTGCGAGAACGTTCTTCTATGAATCATTGGGACAATGTTATTCTGAGATCATTGTACAAACTTTAACTTTAACAACATTCCCAAAATATGTTCAAAATGTTTCAAATAAAATGTTTTAATTTAGTTAACTGGTAACATTAGAAGAACGTTTTATAAAGAACTTGAAACATCTCATCTCTCATTGATATCCTCAAAACATTTTCCTAACGTGACTGTGAGAACGTTCTTCTTTGGTTATTATGAAACATTGGGACAATGTTACTTTGAGATCATTGTACAAACTTAAACTTTAACAACATTCCCAAAATATGTTCAAAATGTTGCAAATAAAATGTTTTAATTTAGTTAACTGGTAACATTAGAAGAACGTTTTATAAAGAACTTGAAACATCTCATCTCTCATTGATATCCTCAAAACATTTTCCTAACGTGACTGCGAGAACGTTCTTCTTTGGTTATTATGAAACATTGGGACAATGTTATTTTGAGATCATTGTACAAACTTTAACTTTAACCACATTCCCAAAATATGTTCAAAATGTTGCAAATAAAATGTTTTAATTTAGTTAACTGGTAACATTAGAAGGACGTTTTATAAAGAACATGAAACATCTCATCTCTCATTGATATCCTCAAAACATTTTCCTAACGTGACTGCAAGAACGTTCTTCTATGAATCATTGGGACAATGTTATTCTGAGATCATTGTACAAACTTTAACTTTAACAACATTCCCAAAATATGTTCAAAATGTTTCAAATAAAATTTTTTAATTTAGTTAACTGGTAACATTAGAAGAACGTTTTATAAAGAACATGAAACATCTCATCTCTCATTGATATCCTCAAAACATTTTCCTAACGTGACTGCGAGAACGTTCTTCTATGAATCATTGGGACAATGTTATTCTGAGATCATTGTACAAACTTTAACTTTAACAACATTCCCAAAATATGTTCAAAATGTTTCAAATAAAATTTTTTAATTTAGTTAACTGGTAACATTAGAAGAACGTTTTATAAAGAACATGAAACATCTCATCTCTCATTGATATCCTCAAAACATTTTCCTAACGTGACTGCGAGAACGTTCTTCTATGAATCATTGGGACAATGTTATTCTGAGATCATTGTACAAACTTTAACTTTAACAACATTCCCAAAATATGTTCAAAATGTTTCAAATAAAATTTTTTAATTTAGTTAACTGGTAACATTAGAAGAACGTTTTATAAAGAACATGAAACATCTCATCTCTCATTGATATCCTCAAAACATTTTCCTAACGTGACTGCGAGAACGTTCTTCTATGAATCATTGGGACAATGTTATTCTGAGATCATTGTACAAACTTTAACTTTAACAACATTCCCAAAATATGTTCAAAATGTTTCAAATAAAATGTTTTAATTTAGTTAACTGGTAACATTAGAAGAACGTTTTATAAAGAACATGAAACATCTCATCTCTCATTGATATCCTCAAAACATTTTCCTAACGTGACTGTGAGAACGTTCTTCTTTGGTTATTATGAAACATTGGGACAATGTTACTTTGAGATCATTGTACAAACTTAAACTTTAACAACATTCCCAAAATATGTTCAAAATGTTGCAAATAAAATGTTTTAATTTAGTTAACTGGTAACATTAGAAGGACGTTTTATAAAGAACATGAAACATCTCATCTCTCATTGATATCCTCAAAACATTTTCATAACGTGACTGCAAGAACGTTCTTCTATGAATCATTGGGACAATGTTATTCTGAGATCATTGTACAAACTTTAACTTTAACAACATTCCCAAAATATGTTCAAAATGTTTCAAATAAAATGTTTTTATGTAGTTAACTGGTAACATTAGAAGAACGTTTTATAAAGAACATGAAACATCTCATCTCTCATTGATATCCTCAAAACATTTTCCTAACGTGACTGCGAGAACGTTCTTCTATGAATCATTGGGACAATGTTATTCTGAGATCATTGTACAAACTTTAACTTTAACAACATTCCCAAAATATGTTCAAAATGTTGCAAATAAAATGTTTTAATTTAGTTAACTGGTAACATTAGAAGGACGTTTTATAAAGAACATGAAACATCTCATCTCTCATTGATATCCTCAAAACATTTTCATAACGTGACTGCAAGAACGTTCTTCTATGAATCATTGGGACAATGTTATTCTGAGATCATTGTACAAACTTTAACTTTAAAAACATTCCCAAAATATGTTCAAAATGTTTCAAATAAAATGTTTTAATTTAGTTAACTGGTAACATTAGAAGAACGTTTTATAAAGAACATGAAACATCTCATCTCTCATTGATATCCTCAAAACATTTTCCTAACGTGACTGCAAGAACGTTCTTCTTTTGTTATTATGAATCATTGGGACAATGTTATTCTGAGATCATTGTACAACTTGTTAACTCAGAAACATTACCAAAACATCTTTTGAATGTTGCAGTTAAAATGTTATATCTTAGTTCTCATATAACGTTATGGGAACATTTTTTTAAATGAGAAAACATCCTTAAAATGTTAGTTTAACATTATATTCAAATGTTTTCTTTAGAACATAAACCAAACAAGTAAGGAATGTTAGCGAAAGTTCTAAGAACGTTCCCTGCTAGCTGGGTATAAATCCCAATACATGTAATTAACACTCTCTTTGAATTTACCAGGTACCTGGGTTTAGCAGATTGAACCGTTCACCTCAAGCTGAAAATCAGTTCTCATATACTACAGTGCAAATAAATAAATAAATAAAATACTTGTAAAAGTGTAACACTGTTTCATTTTGTTTGTAATCCAAATTCATGATTCACTTAAATGACTCAGTTGGGTTGAATTCATGAATCAATTGATTCGGTTCAAAGGACCGTTTGTTCCTTTATATAGTTCAAATAGTTCAGTTCAAAGTCAGTGTCCTTTAAAGAAAATCCAAGAAAATACGGAAAATGAATTTTCAGCGAATTCACGTCCTAGTAGTTGTCCGAAACAAAAAGGAAAAATATCCTCCTACCAGTTCCCTTTCAGTCGGTCACTACGACGTCACGTCGTGACCGACGAATTGGGAACTCGCTTAGAGAGACCAATCTGCTTCGAATACTACTAAAACGCCAATGAACTTGGCATTGAGATATTTGCATAATGCTGGCGCCGCCCCGCCAGGTGCGTATATAAGCAGCAGGTGCAAATAGGGAAATTAGCTTTTTATCGCTTCGAAAGCCGGCAGTATCTGCTACTGAGAAGCTACTTTACTCTGGTGGGATTCGATTGCTGAAGTTGGTTGGACTAGCAGTACCACAGCGGACGCTTCGCTTAATTCCACGACTCTACACCTGTTTGTTGTTTTGAGTTTAGTGTGTGCGTTGCCTTTCCCTGTGCGCATCATCAACTGAGCATCTGAGTGAATTTCCCTAAAAGAGTGATACGAGAGAGCTTTGTGCCTTGTTAAAGGCAGCCACTCTCTCGTATATCCGGACATCAGCGTCCTTTTCAGGATGGCTTTTCGTCCGTGCGATCTTGGGTGCGGCAAATACATGGGTCCGAAGGACGGTCACGAGCGTTGTCTTTCGTGTTTGGGCATCGAGCACGCAGAGGCAGCGTTCGCTGGGGGTAAGTGTTCTCACTGCGAGAACATGTCCCTTGTGGATTTGCGCAGACGGTTGTCTTTCCTCCGGGAAAAACGCAACCCTCGTCATGCGAGTGCTGAACGCCGCCACGGTGCGGCTGTGAAGCTCTCTAAGGACGACCTGCGCATCACTGTGCTGAGCCGAGCGGGGGATTCGTCCTCAGGCTCTCAGCCTCCTCATCCACAGCCGGTTGATGTGCCGATGGAGACTTCAGCGTCGTGTTCTACGATGTCTCTAGAATCCATCGCGCCGCCCTCCGGGTCCACCGACGCCGCAGCATCCGAGGGTGGGCCTCCTCCCCCTGACGTGGACCCCGACGCCCTTCCTCCCTCTGGTCGGGTTGGGACGCCGGAGTTCGATCCAGAGATGGTGGCCGTGCTCGCTCGAGCGGCGGAGACCGTAGGGTTAGAGTGGGTTCCCCCCCCTCAGCCCGAACCGTCCCGCCTGGATGATTGGTTCTTTGGAGCTGCCCGGGTTTCACAACCCGCTCCACCGGTGCCTTTCTTCCCCGAGGTGCACGAGGAGCTGACTAGAACCTGGAAGTCGCCGTTTTCCACGAGATTACGGCCGTTTCAGCCCTCCCCCCTCACCTCCCTCACCAGCGGAGCCGCTAAGGGTTATACGGGGATCCCTCCCGTGGAGCGTGCTGTCGCGATGCAGCTGTGTCCGGCACACGCTCCCTCTTGGAAGGACCGCCCAACCCTCCCCTCTCGTGCCTGCAGACAGTCCTCCGGTTTAACGGGCGCTGCCCACCAGGCATGTGGAGAGGCGGCCTCAGCCCTGCACGCAATGGCGTTGCTGCAGGTTCACCAAGCCAAAGCCTTGAGGGATCTGCACGAGGGAGGACACGACTCGCCTGTCCTTTCGGAGCTCCGGGCTGCCACTGATCTGGCTCTTCGCGCTACGAAGGTGACAGCGCAGGCGATTGGTCGTGCCATGTCCACGATGGTGGTCCAGGAACGCCACTTATGGCTATGTCTGGCCGACATGTCGGATGCGGAGAAGAACAAGTTCTTGGACGCTCCAGTGTCGCAGGCTGGCCTTTTCGGTGAGTCGGTGGAGTCCTTCGCCCAGCAGTTCTCCGCCGCCCAGAAGCAGACAGAGGCGATCGCTCAGATCATGCCCCGGCGCAAGCGACCTGCATCTCGCCCTCCAGCGCCGGCGGCCCCGTCTGCTCCTCGCCGAGGGCGCCCTGCGGCGGCTGCCTCCACCCCCCCCACTAGAACATCTTCCAGGCCACGGAGGGGGAACAGCCGTCGGCAGCCCGCCCCGCCCGCCCCACCCGCTTCCCGTGGTAAACGGAAATCGAAGCGGCCCTGAGACGGGCGACCTGGAATTGGATGGGATCACTCTTCGGGAGACGGTGACGGCATCGCTCCCTCCACCGGTAGAGGGCCGGATGGAGAATCCTTGGTTTCGTTTTGTTTCTGTTCCGCCGGCTTCTCAGCCGGCACCCACAAAACCACAAAAAGAGTGCATTCCTATTCCTTCTCCAGGTCTTCAGAGGATCGAGAGAGATGTGAGCGGGCATTCACATGCTCTTCCTCCCTCTCCTCTATCGCCAGCGGGTGTTCTGAGGAGTTCCAGCTCTCCGCTGAGGAGACGGGACCACCAGCACCCTCTTCGTAGTCTGTGCTCTCCGCTGAGGAGACCAGACGACCGTCACCCTCAGCGGGCTCAGGTCAGTGTCACACACACACATACTGTAGATACTTATGCTGTCCCAGCAGACGTACCGGCAGTACCACCTGTCCCGCTCCGCCGCCCCCCCGCGGGTACCCCGGTAGTGCCGTTAATTCCCCTCGTACGGTCCCTGGGGGCTTGGCTTCAGCTTCCCAGCCCGTCTCGTTGGGTTTTACGCACTGTCCGCCTCGGTTACGAAATACAATTCAACCGGCACACACCCAAATTCTCGGGCATTCGTTTCACCACGGTGAAAGCGTCCGATGCACATGTACTGCGTGCAGAGGTCGAAGTCCTACTGGCGAAGGACGCGATCGAGCCGGTCCCTCCAACCGAGATGAGATCGGGCTTCTACAGCCCGTATTTTATAGTACCCAAAAAGGGCGGGGGGTTACGACCGATCTTGGATTTGCGCGTTCTGAACAAATCTCTGCAGAGGAGGTCTTTCAGGATGATAACACCGAAGCAAATATTCAATTCAATTCGCCCCCTAGATTGGTTTGCGGCTATAGACCTGAAAGACGCGTACTTTCATGTGTCCATTCTCACTCGTCACAGACCGTTTCTCCGGTTTGCATTCGAGGGACGGGCATACCAGTACAAAGTTTTACCGTTCGGCTATCCCTCTCTCCCCGTGTGTTCACGAAAGTAGTGGAGGCGGCGTTAAAACCCCTCAGAGAGAGCGGCGTTCGCATATTGGCTTACCTCGACGATTGGCTTATAATAGCGCATTCTCGACGGACGCTTTGCGAACACAGAGATTTAACGCTTCGGCATCTCGCCCGTTTGGGTCTTCGGGTCAACTGGGAAAAGAGCAAACTCTGCCCCACGCAGAGGATCTCTTTTCTCGGGATGGAACTGGACTCGATCGATTTATCGGCGCGTTTGACAGAAGAGCGCGTCCAGTCAATTCTGACTTGCCTCGGTTCATTCCGAGGGAAGAATGCGGTCCCGCTGAAACAATTTCAAAAGCTCCTGGGGCATATGGCAGCAGCAGCGGCCGTGACACCGCTCGGGCTGCTCCATATGAGACCGCTTCAGCGTTGGCTTCACGATCGAGTCCCGAGGAGAGCGTGGCGCGCCAGCATCCATCGTGTAACCATTACACCTGCGTGTCGCCTAACATTCCCCCCGTGGTCGGACCCCGCGTTTCTCAGGTCCGGTGTGTCCATGAGACAAATCGCTCGGCATGCTGTTGTACATACAGATGCGTCCGACACGGGCTGGGGTGCCACGTACGACGAGCTTACGGCTTCGGGGGTGTGGACAGCACCCCAGTTGCACTGGCATATCAATTGCCGAGAGTTGTGGGCAGTATATCTGGGACTTGTACGCTTCGCTACGGAGCTGCGAGGGAAGGATGTACTAGTACGCACCGACAACACTGCGACCGTTGCGTATATCAACCGTCAAGGCGGTTTGCGCTCCCGTCACCTGTCGCATCTCGCTCGTCATCTCCTCCTTTGGAGTCAGAAGCATCTGAGGTCCCTTCGTGCCATTCACATTCCGGGCTCGCTCAATACAGCAGCGGACGCGCTTTCTCGAGCTGCGCGCCCCGGCGAATGGCGACTCCACCCCCAGACGGTCCAGCTAATTTGGAAGAAGTTCGGTCGTGCGCAGATAGATCTGTTTGCGTCGCCGGACGATACCCACTGTCGCCTATTTTATTCACTAACCGAGGGCAGCCTCGGCGTGGACGCATTGGCACACAGCTGGCCTCGGGGGATGCGCAAATACGCATTCCCCCCAGTGAGCTTAATCGCGCAGACACTGTGCAAAGTCAGGCAGGACGAGGAGAGCCTTTTACTGATCGCCCCATATTGGACGAGCAAGAATTGGTTTCCAGAGTTAATGCTCCTCGCGACAGCCCCTCCCTGGCGGATTCCCCTTAGGAAGGACCTTCTTTCTCAAGGAGGGGGCACATTATGGCACCCGCGCCCCGACCTGTGGGATCTCCATGTGTGGTCGTTGAGCGCGCGCAAGGTTTAGGTGATTTACCGCAAGCGGTATCTAACACAATCAACGCGGCACGAGCTCCGTCTACGAGACGGGCTTACGCGTTTAAATGGAACCTTTTCGTCACCTGGTGCTCTTCGCAACGCGAGGACCCCAGAGAATGCCCTATTAACATCGTGCTTTTATATCTTCAACATAGGTTAGACGGTAGGCTGTCACCCTCCACCATTAAAGTTGATATCGCTGCTATTTCTGCTCATCACTCACTTATTAACGGCAGATCAGTTGGCCAGCATGATTTGGTTATTAGATTTTTAAGAGGCGCTCGTAGGCTAAACCCCTCGCGCCCTCCTTCTATTCCTCCCTGGGACCTGTCCATGGTGCTGAAAGCCCTTCAGGCCCCCCCGTTCGAGCCTTTGCAGTCTGTGAGTCTGAAGCTTTTATCAATGAAAGCTCTGACCCTGCTAGCATTGGCCTCAGTGAAGAGAGTAGGGGATTTACATGCATTCTCTGTTGACGACTCGTGCCTTCAGTTTGGTCCTGCTGCCTCAAGCGTAACATTGAGGCCCAGACCAGGCTACGTGCCCAAAGTTCCCACTACTCCTTTTAGAGATCAAGTGGTGAGCTTGCAAGCGCTGCCTCCGGAGGACGCAGACCCAACCATGGCTTTGTTGTGCCCCGTACGCGCACTGCGACTCTACGTGGATCGCACGCAAAGCCTCAGGACCTCAGACCAGCTCTTTGTTTGTTATGGTGGCCAGCAGAAAGGGAAAGCTGTCACTAAGCAGAGGATGTCTCATTGGATAGTTGATACTATCGCCCTGGCTTATAATCTTCAGGGTATTCCTTGCCCCTTTAATTTGAGAGCGCACTCCACACGGAGCGTTGCCTCATCTTGGGCTCTAGCTCGTGGTTCCTCGCTAACAGACATCTGTAGAGCTGCTGGTTGGGCGACACCTAATACGTTCATTAGATTTTACAGTGTTCGTATCGAGCCTGTATCCTCTCGTGTTCTTTCCTCACCAGGGAGGGCACGGAGAACAGTCTCGCAGGTCGGCTTGCAGCCTCCAACTGATGCTTCATAACTGTGTCAGTATGGAAGGCCTTCAGAACAAAAATGCGTAATGGTTTGAATTGTTCTTCCTCCGCTGCCCTGGCAGCCTTTGTTGCGGAGCATTGGCTGTCAGCCTTTCACTAGCTGTATCCTCGCGAACCTACGTGTCTGGCTCGGGCTCCACATTGTGTCCCACCGGGTTCCATTGTGAGTATTTTTCCGTGGGGTTAATCCTACTAGCCCACGTTTCCCTTAGCAGAGCACTGCTTTGCTTACACAGCCACGGCTGTCTTTATTCCTCAACTACGGTTGACTTTCGCCCACCATTAGCCCTTAAGACGGGTGGTGGCTTCCGCAGCGTTCCTATCCCGCTCAGGTAGGGCGCTTCCCAGTCGCTGGCACTTCTGTGGGGTTAAAGGAACATCTAGTGCCCGGCCTTCTGCCTTAAAACCTACCTCCTCCTCCTTAAGTGGAACCGGAGGGCTTTTACGCAGTCACTGGAAGAGGTCAGCCCCTAGTGGCGTTTTGATAGGGATTCCCAATTCGTCGGTCACGACGTGACGTCGTAGTGACCGACTGAAAGGGAACGTCTCGGTTACGGATGTAACCCTCGTTCCCTGACGGAGGGAACGGAGACGTCACGTCCCGTCGCCACAGGTGCTGCCACCTGCTGTTACGGCCGGTCACACTTTCCGGCTTTCTCAGCGAAAAAGAAGCTAATTTCCCTATTTGCACCTGCTGCTTATATACGCACCTGGCGGGGCGGCGCCAGCATTATGCAAATATCTCAATGCCAAGTTCATTGGCGTTTTAGTAGTATTCGAAGCAGATTGGTCTCTCTAAGCGAGTTCCCAATTCGTCGGTCACGACGTGACGTCTCCGTTCCCTCCTTCAGGGAACGAGGGTTACATCCGTAACCGAGACGTTCTGATGAATTCAAAGCACAGCTCTGGTTGGCTCGCCTTTTTGTATACACCTTCACTTAATTGTCTCGCGTGTCCAAGATGGAGCAGGAGAACTTTACAGATGTTCGCAATTCTCACAAAAAACCCAGCCTTGTAAAAACACAAGGCAGAACAGTAATTAATCTTCAGTTCAACAGATTTATCAATAAGCATCATGTAAACATTTCAAATAACAACCTAACTCAGGGTTTCAACACTTATTGAACATATTGACACTTAAAATGTTATTTTTTAATCACATTTACGTTACTTGACTGTTAACTTTCAAATGTAAATAGCTTCAGCTCGTTCGTTATATACAAACGGCCAATGTAAACAAACTAATAAAACTCATAGTTTGCTGCCAAATTTGCAACACTTATGCCACAATGTCAAGTTAATATTTAGAATATAACTCACCAAAGCATACATTTTAACTTCTTATTTAAAAGAAGAAGTTCATTCGCAGTGTTTTGATGCTCTGTGATTCTGCATCTGCCTCCGTTCTAATTCTCTATTTTGCTCTCTCCTCACTCTAGCGACAGCTTTTCCAAGTTATCGCATCACTTCAGGAATCCAATAATTTGTTTTAAATCACTGTTTTGAATCTGAACTTTTTCCTCTTAATAAATATTTTAGTTTCTTGAGATCGACCCGTGCAGCTGCTCATCTGGCTCGCTCTCACTCTGTGCTCGTGCGTGCTGGCAGCGTCACCTGTGTGAACTGAATGCGCTGCTACCATTGGCTCATAAAAGTGTCTGTCACCGTAGCAAGATCAGCGATTGGTTGAAAGTTTCTTCTCCTTCTAGAACACTCGCCTTCTCTCTCTCTTAATTCTTTTACAACAGCAAATGCATCAATGTTTATGTGCGGTCTGAAAAATGTGCGCGGTCTGACAAATCTATTGCGCGGCCACTTTGGCTGGCCTGCGCGGCCGCGCACGCGCGCAGCTTAGAGGGAACATTGGTCACAATGCAATGCTAACAGAAGTTAACTTACGGGCTGTGATTCCAAGCGGGATGAGTTATGATAATGTCGGTCTTTACTACATCACCAATCCCAGGAAGTAAACTTTTGCATACAATCCGTGTGTTTGTTGTAGTCCAAGAAAAGAAATTTATGTTGCGTCATCATTTACTTTGGGGTTTGTACCTTTTGCAGATCGTTAACATGAACTAATACACACTTACACACCAAAGAAAATGTTAAAATGTGAATCGGACGATCGATTTTTCGATTAATCGTTTTTTAAAACTTGGTCGATTCAGAATCGATTCTCAAAGAGCAGAATCGATTTTTTTTCATTATATTTTTCTGCAAACATTGAACGTAAGATTAACGTTAATCAAATCACTAGTCTTCTTCATTAGATGTAACCATCTTTTTTGCATTGCGCGATGTTACCAATGAGCCTGTCATTCTTTCATTCAGTGCTTAAAATGGCGGTTTTAGGTGCTTCATCGACGTTGATGCCACTTTCACATAAAAAGTCAGAGGTATGGAAGCATTTTAGATTTCGCAAGCAAGACGACAATGATAGTGTTGTGGCTTTTAATTTCTTTTTATTAATTACCCACTTGCAAACTTATGTTCACTGTTGTTTTTTATTAATACATTATTTGTCTTTAAACTATATTCATTAAGTTGAACTGACCAAAGAACCGGAATCGAAAATTGAATCGAGAATCGAAATCGAATCGATTTGATAGCTTGTGAATCGATCTGGAACATCTGGAACATCTGAATCGATACCCAGCCCTACGGACAATAGGTGCTCTTTAATCAAATAAAGACAGTGAGTGCTGCAAGCGTTTTAAACGCATTTGGTGTGATCGTCCGCTAAGGATGGCCTTTTGTTAGGGAAGTGTAGTAACTATGGTTACCATGATAATTTTGTGTAACCATGGTTTATTCTTAACCACAATATCACATCATTCTGAGAAGGTATAATGGAGTCGTGAAAGAAAGAACCGCAATTTACTCTTTTCTAAAGACTTGCATTGGTGATATTATAATAGCACTGTCTAGAGTTATACTGTGTGATTACTTCACAAGGCAACCCTTTTCAGCAGACACTTTGCGGTTGAGGATAGTTTCAAATTTAACCCTGAAACCAATGACCAGAACCTACAATTAGCCTTTAGGAAAACATTCATTTCATTGAGGAGAAGCGTATGGATGCCAAGTAATCATCACAGTGGGTCTTTCTGCTGTTAACAGGCAACATCCGCTCCCTGTTTCACCTCCACATCACAGCTGGGTGTCTTGTTTCAAACATGTCTAAGCAATTAAAACACACAAACACTCAACTACTTTTTATATGATGTCATAGACATCCTCTTTTTTTTGCAGGATAGTGAATTCTAATGTCATATTTTGCAAATCTATCTTGAATTTGCTAATAATGTTGGGTTTGCTAATAAATCCAGGTTAACAGTTCTCAAATCACCTACTTATACTATGCCCTAAAATGATGCACATGTTTTGTTATAAGAAAGTACACATTTTAGTCCATAGCAATGAGAATGCAAGTATTGGTACATATTAATTGGGTGTACACACCAAATGCAAAGCATATATTTGCATCACGTTTCTTGCTCAAATGATTTAACGTTGGGTCAGGCAAATGTTTTGCTCGAGTTGAATTTTTTTGCGCCCCCCAATTTGCTTCATTCACACCGCCCCACGTGAATTCACTTCTATTTGCATTTGCATTGACTTTGGTTGTAATCTACGCATGCAAATTGTTGAATTCGCGTTTAGTGTGTATGCCCCATTACACATATTGGAAGTAACCCTTGTTGCCCAGATGCACATTGAGATTTATGGTATTAATTCCTGTTTTTTTTTTAATATAATTTTAAATATATTTCAAAATAAAAAAAAAATATTTTGAAATATGTTTACAAAAATGTATTTTTCACAAATATATTTTTTGCCCATTTTTGTATATTTTGAAATATATTTAAAAAATAAATATATTTAAAAGTATTTATATTCATTTTGCACTGCAAGAAAGACACCTTTATTCAAACCTGGTTTGAAAAGATTAAAATGAAATATATTTACAACCACTTAAAAATACAGAGGCGTCATGCCCATTCAAACTGAGGGGGCACGTGCCCCCTTGGTTTTTGAGCTAAATGGATTTTGCATTCAACCTCAAAGTCAAACAAGCATCCATCAATCTGTTACTTGTCTTTTAATCTGTTTAATATGCACAATATTATCAATTCTGTGCTGCATCTTTTCAGTGATTTTTGCCGTTTTGATAGTGTTTTGATCGTGTTACATTACTTTCTGGCAGCAAGCTTGCAGCGCAGTCGCAGATGTCAGCGTCTGAGCGCACTCACAAGCTTTCATGTTGCGGCTGCTGCATTTGGCTATCTGAGGAATTAAAACGTGTAAGAAACGCTCACAACATTTTCAAACCCCAGTACGGTAATGTGCAGTTAACCTTCTCTGTGAAGAAAATGTATGGTTTAAAATGTGACCGTCTCGACGTTATATCAGTAGAGATTTCTAGATTCCTCTTTTTGGCACAACGCCAAAGTTCGCCAGAGTTCACGCGGGCGCGGAATCTCACATGCTCACATATGAGGTAAAATTTAATGCAAAAATCCTATCCTCTAATAATTTTATCTAAACATATTTTTTTAAATCATTATTGAACATTAAAATCAATCACGCGGCTATAGCTTATGTCATTTTCGTTGTTTATATACTTTATGGATGTAAAATTACATTAATTTTATAGGATAATGCAGTCGTTGTGCAAAATGCAGTAATGACACAATTAAACAAGTCATTAAACAAAACGTAAATAAACAAAACATGCCATTTCAGATGTAAATATGATACTAATATGTCATTATTCCGATTGAATAGTATTTTATATGAAAGTTCGTCAACACTTTTATTTTGGATATTTTTTGCATGAAGGCAGGGGCGCTCAGATTGTTAGAAATCTAAGTGCCATGGAAAAGACTGAAAGCTCTATAATATTTCGTTTGTGTATGCACAAATTTCTGTGAACTGTGCACACTGTGCCCCCTTAAAAAAATTGTTTTTTTTTTATGAAAAACTTATATTTTTATGCATACTTTTATATTTTTGCCAGGAAAATATTTTTTTGCCATATGGGTTGTAAAATTAGAAATGTATTTGTTGTCCCTAAAATATATATTGAAATATGTTTTAATATATAAATGCATAATTAAATTTTTTTTTATTTGAAAATATATTTAGTTCAAGCTAAAAACTTTCTGTATTTAGCATATATTTAAACATATTTTTTGTCCAAAGAAATTTATTTTTTACCGTATGGAATTCATATGACCACATTCTTACATTTTTGACATTGGGGTTAAAGGTTCTCTAAGCGAATTCACGCGTTTTAGACCATAAAACATTTTTTGTTACATACAGCACACATCTCCTTACTATCTGCTTGCTACCTGACCGCTGATTAAACTGTAAAAAAACCGCGATCTCTGTAGACAGCCCAGGCTATACAAACTTTAATATACACACAATGGCCAAACCTGCACCACGAAACAAAACAAAGTTTTACAGCCAATAAACGCCAAGAAGGATTTGGGGATGGGGGTTGGTCGCGTTCACGAAAGCACGGAAGGGAGGGGGAGGGGGAGGAGTTAGCTACGCTCCGTTTGTTTGAAAACAGTTCAAATATCAACAACAAGTGACGTCGAACATATTCGCTTAGAGAGCCTTTAAGTGTGGAGTTTCATTATTGTTTTTTCTAATAATTAGGGCTGGGTATCGATTCAGATGAGATCAATTCAATTTTGATCCACAAGCTATCAAATCGATTAAATTTCGATTCATTTTGATTCACGATTCCGATTCTCGAATCGATTTTTATACTTGATTCTCGATTCAACTCAATGAATATAGATTTTATACAAATGCACTGAAAAAAATTATTCATTCAATTTACTCATTTTTTAAGGTAAGTGGTTGCAATCTATTTATATAAGCTACATTTAAACAAAAGTTTTTTTTATTGCATTTTAATTTACTATTTTTTTTTTTTGTTTTAAATTGAGTAAATTGAATGAATCATTTTTTTTCAGTGTACTATATTTATAACAAAGAACAGTGAACATAAAATTACAAGTGGGTAATTAATATAAAGAAATTAATAGCAACAAACCTGTATATTAAACTCTTTATTTTAAGTACACTTGGGTACATTAAAACCGAACACATCTCTAATTTTCAAATGTATACAATTATGTTAAATACAATACACTTTTGATGCAAGATAAAAAAATGTATGCTCAAAAAGTCAGAACAGTTGCATTCCTTGATCAAACAGAATTAGGTTATTTCATAAAAAAAAATTTTGCCCAGCCCTATCGTATGTTTTCTATGATTCACTTCGTACGAAATCATACGAATTAGTCAAATCATAAAATACATATGAAATCCTGTGAGATAAGGTAAGGTAAACAGATAATTTTAAACACTGATTGTTTATGTATCTGATCAATAAGTGATTTCTGTTTATCTTTAACCAAAAACAAGTTACAGATTGTAAAGGGAAAAGAAGACATTAAACAAAACAGCAGAAATATTTTTGCGACTCTTTTTTTACACTAGTAACAATAACTAAAGTAACTATGTTACTTTGACAGAAACAATGGTTACCGTGGTAACGCTGCTGTACCATTAAAGAGTGACAAAGACAGTTACAGTAATAAAATTACATAAACAGAAAGTGGGAGAGGCATAGAAGAGATAAATATCAACATGTGATGCACGTGGGCGAGCACGAATCATCATCCATATCTTAATGCCTACAGGATCTATTTTTTCACACTGATGACAGCAAATGTGTTTGAGAGGCGTGTCTGACAAACCCCATCTGTCTTTATCATAACAAGGCAACAATAAGCACAAGCGATAATCAACAAGGGCTTTTTTCATTACGTCCGGTCATACACTCTTAGTTTACACTGTTAATTGAACACAATTAGCGATATTGATTTATGTGAACTCTGATTATCAATTTAATAAACAAATTATGAATTTTTTATATTTTTACTAAAAACAGATCCAAGGAAATATGCAGAATAAACAAAAACAGTATTTAATAATAAAATAAAATGCCTAAATCATGCTGGGGTATGTGCTTTAGCTTAATTGTATAAAAGTGTAAGCATAAATGTAAAATATTAACATTTAGTGCGGCCCAGCTCATTGCATCTACAATTACCGAGGTTGGCTTTAGATTAAATGGCACATGGACATTTATATTGGTTGATTGGTTCCTGTATTGATTTTTTATCTACTGTATGTGAAAAACAAGATAACGGAGCTCAAAGCTCTCGCAAGCTAAAGTGTTCAGCTTTCACGCTGTCACCTAAATGACAAGAGGAACTAATCCCAGAAGGGTGATTAGGAGATCATCTCTTTCTCACCAAGATTCTCCTCTTCAGTGGGCAGTCAGTCATTTTTGGAGTGTGAGTTGGGGGGTGTAATAAGATAATAGGACTCTTTTTCACACTTATAGCAGTGATTATCTCTCTTTTCTCTCTTCTGCAAACACGGCTGAATTTATAGTGTTTTTGGATGGACGCCAACCAGTTGCTAAGACATTCTGTGTGTTGTTCAGAAAGTTGCTTTGATAGATAAAACGTCCCGGTCAGTTGCCATGGAGTTATGGGTGGTTTTGCTAAACCGTCAAAAAAAAAGGTCTAAAGCTGTCACTGGGGTGGTACCCTTTCATAAAAGATCCCTTTATTTGTTCCTCAAAGGTACATATTGGTACCAAATGTATACACATCACTACCTTAATGGATTTTTGACAATTTTTTCAGACAGTGTATAGGGTGTTCCCAAGTCAACAGGATGTAGTTCAAGTGAAAGTTTGACATATGTTCCCAAAAAAAAACTTTGTTGGGCTGTTCCTTTAAAGGTTTACTCCAGTTTCATTAAAAAATTCTGATAATTTACTCACCCCCATGTCTTCCAAAATGTTTATGTCTGTTTGTGTTCAGTTGAGAAGAAATAAACATTTTTGAGGAAAACATTCCAGGATTTTTCTCCATATTGATGAATATCAGTCATGTGACCTTTTACGTCATTCCAGTTGCCTGCCGCCATCTTGAGTACCTACTGAGTAGCAGTAGGTCACTGACAAGCATTGGCTAGCTTGCTACGATTTATGGATTTCTTATTTTTTACTGCCTATGATTCTTACGGATACGGGAAATGGCTACGAAAGACAACATTTCGGCCATCGACTGTCATGAAAAGAAACGCTACTTTAAAAAAATATCTTGATTAGAGTGTGATCCCTACTCGATCCCTGATGCCCTCTTCCCAAGCATGCCGCACAAGCCCTGAAAAGTGAAGCCAAAACATCTCGATCGCCCCTCCAGTGACTGGTCCCAGTATAGGTAATAAACCCCGCCTACCCATGTTATGACTTGAGACCAACTAAACTATTTAATTACACTTCAATTTTTTCCGTAGCTGATTTCTGTCATTTACAGTAATTTTTATCACACTGATGTTTGTTTTTAAAATAAATTTGTTTTTAGTTAGTTATTTATTGCTATAAAAACGGTGGTGTCACATCATGATTGACAGCTGTTATATGGGCATTGTGCGAGAGTGAGGGCGGGGCCTTGATTTCGCATCTTCCTGCTCACTACTCCACAGGACTGGTCCCAAAATCGCTACTGCCCAGACTCAAGATGTCAGCACCATATTGGGACACTGGCGGCTTCACTTTTCACCAATCGATGAGATCGAACGGGCGTCGTCCATCATTTTTCAAAGTCTATGGTTCTTCCAGCCGCTGTCCTCTTCTACCGAACTACCACTATTTTTACAACACTAAAGCCCAATTTATAGTCGTGCGTAGGTTCTACGGCGTAGGCTATCTGTAGCCTGTGCGTAGCTCTGCGTAGCCTGACGCGCACCTCGCAAAAATGTTAACAGCGCGTCAGATCTACACGGACCGCAAGCGCTGTGATTGGTCCACCAGAACCCCTCCCATCAGGTAAAAAACTGCGTCATAGGTATTTCTGTTTGTAACGGTGAAAACAAAGATGAGCCAAATTGAGGAGTGATTTATCTCAAACTGCAACAAAAGTCACTGTTTATTTACTTCCATCATTGCTGTTCTTCTCAAAACATACACAACAAGTTGCTGTTTCTTCTTCGTTTGTGGGTTAACTTGCTAAGCTTTCTCTTCTCTGACAGTCGCGCTGCTACTGTGGTTACACGCGTGGATACTGCCCACCAGCGGTTTCCGCGTGTGCTTGCACGTCGACGCGGAGGACGACGCAAAAGTATAAATGAAAACCGATGCGGAACCTAAGCCGTCGCGGCTACGCCGTAGGACCTACGCACGACTATAACGAGCCCTTAAGAAGGCGCGACACAACATGAAACTTTGATCGAAGTATCACCTGCATCTCTACACATCTCAAACAGAGTTTACTAAAAAGAAAGGTTTTGAACAAACTGACTTTGGCTGTTATGGTGTCCGCTCGTCATCTTTGCCAGACATGAAGAATCCATTTCCGACTGAATGAATCTCATATGAGGCTCCCTTTTCAACCAGAAAGTCAATATTGTTTTTCACTTGCGACAAAACAACGAATTATTCGTGCATTTATATGGAACTATGCTTTAGGAGCTATCCATCTTTACTCTCCTCCCTCCTTACTTCGCATACGGAGATCGATACATCTTGACTGGCAAGATGGCGGCGAGCGGACACCTTCTTTTAAGTAAACTCTGTGTACACAAACAATGTTCACCATGCTTCAGTTCACGTGTAAAGACACAGGTGATACTTCGAGTATCATGTTGTGTCGAGCCGTCTTAGTGTTGTAAAAATAGTGATTTTGATGCTCACAACATATTGAAGGCATAGCTTCTAGTTCTTTTGCGACCACTTCAGGTACTCAAAATGTGGTGTTAAAAAGTTTGAGATGTGAATGACGTCAGCTGATGTTCATGAATAGTGGACTTTAGTGGACCTCAACAGTTTACATTTTCAATGCAGCTTCAAAGGACTCTAAACGATCCCAACCAAGACATAAGGGTCTTTTCATTTGCGAAAAAAAAAAAAATATATATATATCATTAAACTTGATACCATTTTTATCACTGAATCAGTTCTGGAAGTAACCAGTGCAGTGCCTTGCAATGCATCCAAAATAAATTTGGATTAGACATTATTTACTAATATGCAAATTGCACTCAAATGTAAAAGAAAATCTATGCACAATGAAGTATGCTCTGTATATCTGTAAACATCTTTATGGAAATCATGCTACAAAATCAACTAGCCATCATTTAATTGGATGACAAACATGGTCAAATGATCGCAGCAGGAGCCCACTGTTCTGCCTTTTTACAGTCAAACTCAGTATTATAAGATGGGGAATCGGAAAGGGGGGTGATACAAAAAGGTATCAATGATAGACATTTTCTCCAATTATTTTACAGAGAAAAGAGAAAAGAAGAGGATGTGTGGAAGGGTCTGCGATTCTTTCCAGAGCTTCTGCATTAATCGCTGACTTCTGTGTGTGACACGAGCCAATGGTGACACTCTGTTAATGGCCGGTTTGACCGAAATTACCACACCAAAGCTGGGGACATTCATCTGCATTAACCGCATCTGATATCAGCCCTCCTCTGATGTTCCACCTGGCCTTTCCGTGCAGCTTGTCTGATGTGCAGATGTTTTTTGGATTTCTTTCACCACAGAGACTTGCTGAGGTCTGTCAAGATCGAACAGTAATTGACAGTTGTCTCCTTGTTCAGAATTCAATTAGGAGAACAGGGCTGATCCTATGCAGCTGTCACATGGATGAATTTGCTTAAAGGCATCACACCAAAAGATAATTGGGGGGCAATCCTAGAAAAAGTTGTTTCGACCCATGGTTGGCACAATTATATACAATTTCTTTATAAATTTAAACCAACACATGGTTCCATATTTGTCCATATTTTACCCAACCATATGTTAAAATAACCCAGATTTTATGGCGCTTCTCCATTGCATAGTACCCCACGTGTCGGGTTGCAAGCTCACTTTACTTAGCTTTTCATTGAGGATAATAAGCATGTCATTATATTTGCGCTGCCTACTGCTGTGACATCATACAAAAAGTGGGAACGAGCATCGTTGGAATGCAATGTTTCTCATACAAGTGCTTATTTGTCATTTCCGACACAAAATTCAAATTGACCATCACAAATAGATGTTTGCACAACCCGTTTATCTCTACCTCTGTCTCACATGACAATTTCTGTACAAACAGCCGTGGCGTCAGTCAACGAGCTCCGCTAGACCTCATTTAAGTTGCAAAAATGCTGTGCATACATGCGGACGCGTGCATCGCAGATGTGGCGGCACAAACTGCAAGTCTGCAAATTAGTGAACTACAACAGTGGATCTCCAACTGGAGGTCATGGCGAGATGGTGCGGGGGACCCAGCTTAATGACATTTTGCTTGGGATGAAAAAGAAATCTGACCAAATGGACCAACAAACCAGGCTGAATATGCAACCCAGTCTCACCCCATGTCGTCAATATTTGACGACACTTGACCATTCGTCAATATGTGACGCGGAGGGTATACCTTTCGCGTCATTTTTTGACGAACTGGGGACTTCAATACTATTACGTCCGTTGCATTCTCTTCTCCTATTTTCTTACCAATTTCGCGTCGGTTTAGGGTTAGATTTACATAATGACATCCCTACCCAAACCTAACTCTAACCCCAACGCCAGGTGACAACTGTTTCTAACCCCAACGCCAGGTGACAACTGTTTAATTTCGCGTACACTGTTTAATTTCACGTACACTGTTTAATTTTGCGTAATCTAACCCTAAACCGACGCGAAAATGGTAAGAAAATAGGAGAAGAGAATGCAACGGACGTAATAGTATTGAAGTCCCCAGTTCGTCAAAAAATGACGCGAAAGGTATACCCTCCGCGTCACATATTGACGAATGGTCAAGTGTCGTCAAATATTGACGACATGGGGTGAGACTGTGTTAGAATATGATGGGTGTGAAAAGAGTGCATTCTAACCAATGCAAAGACACTTTAATCTCACATGAGTTTTCTTAACAAATTTTGGTCCATTTTAAAACTTTGCCATGTGAAAGTGAACCGAAGCAAGAAAAGATGCAACACTATAACAATTTTAACCCCTGTTTCGAAATAAGGCAAACCTTCTACAGGTTTGAAAACAAAGAAACTGCAAAATTTTGATGACAGTCTGTCTCTTTACTTTATTAAAGCCCTGTGGTCTGCAGTGACTTGTACATTTTTGTTAAGGGAGAACGATATTACACACTTTAAAACCACCACCTTAGAAAGCAGCACCAAAAGCTGGCAAGGGATTACTAAAAAATGCTGGCTTTTCATAAGCTTCCAAGCACTAAGACACTTTACAATCTCATCTCTATCACTGAATGAAAATATTTACCAAGACGTCTGAATCCATTGAGATGGTGCCACAACACACTGCCAGTACGAGCAGACAGAATTGGTGCACAGCCAGCGAATAAAAATATAAAGTGGTCCACTGAAAGAATGCCTTTTGCTGACAAAAGAGCAGAATTTCATTGAGAAAATCTTTGTTAAGAGATATCACATAGTCAAAGAAGAGCTAGTCAAAAAAGTAAGGTAACACTTTGCTTGAAGGGGTGTGCATAAGACACCTTCATAATCATGAAGTAATCACGTGTCATGAACATGAAGGAGATTTAATGCACGTTTATAACAACTGTCATTAAGTGTCATTCGCTCAATTACGTCATTTTTAATGCAAAGATGACATTGTTTGTGATGTCTTTGTTATGACAACTTGACATAAACAAATACATCATAACTTGTCATACCAACTTGACATTACCAGGACGACATAACCTGACATAGCAGATTAATTATCAAACTTAAGAAATTATGTAGCTTTATAGGTTGACATTAGTTTAAACTGTTATGGGGTTTGTTTTGATATTATAAGACCATTAAAAAATTTTCTGAACACTTTTTTATCAGTGGTACAAATTTAACTTGTCATTAAAATGTCATTAAGTGTTAATACTCTGTCAAATAGTTTTATAACAGCTTCCTGAATATTTTTCTTGACCTCAACTACAGTGGTACAAATTAAAATTGTCATTAAAATGTCATTAAGTTAATACTCTGTCAAATAGTTTTTTAATAGTGTCATGAATATTCTTCATTCAATATTAAAGTGTTGCCCAAGTAGCAGTGCTTCGCCTTCTGAGAATATAGTTCCCAGTATATATACGGTTAAAAGATGGCTGTGTCTGCAAAAGCAGCTAAATTCCACCTCCATCAAAAAGGAGATAATAATGTTAACTGAATGCTCTCGGCACATACACAATCATCAAATACTTTGATTTTTAAAACTCATGTTTTCTAGGTTGATAGAAGCACTGGGGACCCAATTATAGCACTTAAACATGAAAAAGTCAGATTTTTTTATATATCCCCTCCTCATTCTGTTTCCACCCCGAGGAGGTCCCAAAACACCCCAATGACCAGACAGACGAAGAAATAAAATGTAACAATTTTTATTAAATATTAAAAACAATATAAGGGGAATTTAAATACTAAAAGGACTTGCATTCGGGTCGGGATACCAGGAAGTGTACAAGTAAGTACACCAGGGTCTTGGCTTTGTGGCGTACAGGTGAGTATACAGGTAGGTACACTGGGCTCTGGGCGTAAAGGCGGGTGTACAGGTGAGTATACAGGTAAGTACACTGGGGTCTTGACTTCAGGCATACAGGGGGAGACATAGGTGAATTCGCTTAATACTTGGCTTTGGACATACAGGGAGATACACGGGGCTCCGGGCGTTGGCCGGCACTCTCCACTGCCACAACGCCACTCCAGGCGAGGAGGGAGGTCGACAGGTCTCTGTCGTATAAGTATAACAAAGCAGCCACCGGGCGTCACCACATCACTCCTCCATTACAGGGCTCCTCATCGGCCTAAGAAGTGTCCACTGACAACACAGACATCAGCACAGCACAACAAATGTCCAAGTGTACACACTTCGAAAAGACTCACCCACAGCACTCCACACACGGTGATTATGGTCAGTGTCACGACGTTTGGGCCATACCTGTAGTTCCTGAAATAGACGGGTGACTGGGACAGGGGACAGCTTGGAGGTAATATTGATGTCACGACCCTTAGCTCCTCCTTCCTCTTCCCACTGAATTCCAATGCTTGAAATGGCAGAGATGAACTGAGGTGACAGGACCTCCCGAAACAACTGCACCCTTCAGGTTTCTTCCACGCCCTTTTTTTTGGCCTCCTCTCCAACGCCCAATCATCAGTCGCCACATTCACTTAACACACCTGATATGAGTTTGTTTGCGTTTTCTGCCCGGAGTTACCGGAACTGACCGGGTGTTTCAGTGAAAATGGTCCGGGCGGAACTATTTCCGCCATTTTGGTTTCCGCTGCATAAAGTAACTTCGTGACATGTAACCAATTGAATCTACTTCTAAAATAAAAAAGGTAGAGCTAGACTTCCATACATCAAGAATTGATTTTGAAGTTGGATCATGTTGCTATTTGCTAATAGGCGTGTTCGACTTCATGCGGCACTGCTTAGACCAATCAGCAGCTGACTTGAATCAGTGCATGCTGGATAGAAATTTTGTCCGACTTGAGTTGGCACTAAAGGAATGTGGCTGTGACGTATGGTTTTAAAGGCATACAGTATAAGCAGTAATTAAAATATTCGATATAAAGTGTTTCTGGTTGCAACTTATCATTAAACGATTTGTTTAAAAAAAAATTCACCATCTAATTCACTTTATTTGCTATAAAAAAGGAAACACAGCGCACACGTCACTACGGCAAGCAGCAGGTGTCTGACTTCAAGACGCTGTCTTCAGCTCCTCCCGCGACTGCAAGCGGCAAACCTAGCCAATCGGTCTGTGCAGCGCTGCATGAACTCGAACACACCTAATGGCTGCAATCTTTTCCCTGACCCCGCCAACCTGCCATGACCAGAAGTAAAGCGAGATTGTTTTAAAGAGTC